>NC_057813.1:279731287-279732490 GCF_018294505.1 Triticum aestivum
AGCCCTCCCTCGCCCATCCAGCGTGCTCGAGAGCTCCGTCACGACATCCTCGACCTCCCCACCAAGCCATGGAACTACGGACGCGCCACAACGCCGCCGGTATCGCCGTTTCCATCGCCGGCCGCCGAGGATCTTCACCGTCAATTCGCCACCATTGTCGCTTCCCCGAGCTCGCTGACCCTCCCTGCACGATCCCCGTGAGTCCCTGCTTCGTTTCCCCCTAACCCCAAGTCCGATTTCGAGCTCTAGCCGCCCCCTCTACCGGAGCCGAGGCGCTCCGCCTCACGGACTCGTCGCCGGCGAAGCCCCGGTGACCAAATGGCCCCGCGCGTGCGTTCGTTGCACTCGCAACGACCCGTGGAGCAACGCTAGCGTGGCAGCTAGCTTGTTTGCAAGCCGCAGCGCTAACCCCACACCCACCCGAGCTCCGGCCGCCGCCTCGGGCTCCATTCCGGTGAACCCCGGCCACCCCACGCCCTCTCGAGGGTCCCCCTAGATGCGCGGGAGCACGGGCTCACCCCTGGTGCCCTCAGCGCGACCAGCCGCGGGCTGTAGCGCCGTCCCGAGCAACTCCGGCGAGGTCTCGCCGTCGCCGTGGTCGCCGGCGTCACTAGCTGACGTGGCGCTAATTTAGTTAGCACTAATGACCACGCTAAACACCCCCCCACAGACACTGACAGCGGGCCCGTAGCGGGTCAAAGCCCGAGTCAACGCGGGATTAGGCCCTGTGTCACTGACGTGTGGCCCCCACACGTCAGGTTTGACCCTGACCAACCCCTGTTGACTTGCTGACGTCATCATGACATCAGGCTGACGCAATAAGTGTTTTCTGGATTTATTTTATTTCAGAAAATTCCAGAAAATTGTATAAACTTCAATAAATCATAGAAAATTAACCGTAACTCCAAATTAAATAATTTATATATGAAAAATTATCAGAAAAATTCAAAGAATCCATCTGTACCATTTTCATGCATGTTAGAACAACTTATAGCTGCTGTTTAGCACAAATCATATAAAGGGCATTTAATTAATCACATATGGAGTTTGAATTTGAATTTTATATTCAAACCAACTTCATTTAATCTGTTGCTAGTTGCATTAGCCCAAAACACATTCATTTTGCCATGTCATGATCATGCATCATATTGTGCATTGCATTGATTGTGTTCCTTTCTGTGTTGCCGGTATTTGTCCCCTCTC
>NC_057813.1:279734092-279746943 GCF_018294505.1 Triticum aestivum
TCTCTCTTAGTAGTTGGTAGATATGATTCCATCATATGATTCGGTAGGATATCCCTGACTGTTAGGATGGATGGTAATACGAGGCAAAGTTTTACCCTAGTTCGGACCCTTGCAGTTGCGGAAAAAGCCTACTCTTGGTATTGTATATTAGTGGTAGGGGTGTATACAAAGTACACATGAATACCAGACATTGTGTGTGTGTGTGTATACTATCGACGAACTAGCCCCCAAGCTTCTATAACATACTCGGGGCCTAAGGTTACAATCATATATAGTCGGCTTATCACCAGTGGGGATAGAGTCCTCCACGACTCTGGTAGCTTCGTGTTGTACGCCGAGTCCTCCACATGGGTCTTCGTATAACGTGTCTCGGTCCAACCTTTGTGGCGCAGGATGGATCCGACCCGTGAGTCCTCATGTTGACCCACCACAACTAGAAATGATGTGCCCACCACATCACACACGCAATCGGCCACTAAGAGAATAAGCATATACAATAGTACAATGTTATACATGAAAGTTAATTGCATGGTGCATCCATAAATATTTGTTCTGCATTGTGAATGTTTATATATTCCCCTAAAATATTAGTCACGGGAAAGATAAAAGAAGGGCATATCTCTCCTTGTCTCCACCAGACACCCCCTCTTTCTGCACCACTTTCACGTACGCACACAAACTATCTCTCGGCCCTCTAAAAGTATGCATGCCCACGACACATTCATGCGTGACAGTCACTGTATTTCAAGCTAAAGCACTATACAGTCACTGGACTTTAGAATATGCTCATTACGGTCACCGTATACATTCTCGTGGTAATCATACGGTATCTAGCTCATGATACGTCTCCGTACTTTCTTGATGACACTGACGGACTTTGCATTTGATGCGTGCTTCGTATTTTGTTGACGACACTTACGGTCATTGTATTCGAAGCAAAAGCACGATATGGTCACTAGACTTCAAAATAAGCTCATCACGGTCACCACATACATTTTGTCGTGCTAACCAACATGTGGTTGGATGGTTAGGAGGATAGTGGTTTCTCGAGCCCACCAGGGTTAAAGTCCCGGTGCTCGCATTTATCCTGGGTTAATTTCAGTATTTTCTGGCGATGTGCGTTCAGTGGGAGGAGACGTTCCACTCGACTATGAGGCACCTATGGTGACTTCGTAAAATCTCAAGATCATATGCTGGCTCACTCTCTCGAAGGTGCTCATAGGGGTAGGGTCTGCATGTGTGCGCTTATAGCAATGAGTGCTTGCGCGTATATATGAGCCCTTGCGTCTGTACCGTGTTAAAATAATACATGTCATGATCACCCGTACAACTTCGTATTTTGTTGATGATACAATCAATTGACCATTTAAATGTTCCACATGGCACAACTAGTGTTGCACCATTGGGGCGCGTAACCGTGGGGCCCACCTGTCAGCCCGTATATGAAAGAAAGTAATGGTAGTTTGAGTCTGTACTGTGTTAATAAAATACATTTTAGGGTGATCATATGGTCACTCGCTCACCATACAGCTCCGTAATTTGTTGATGACACGATCAATTGACTAGTCAAGCGGTCCACATTCAGCACCGCACATTACCATAGGACCCACCCGTCAGCGCATATATGAAGGACATAAATGGTAATAAATTAGTGGTCTGTGGGTATTCAAAGTCATGAGACCTATGGTTGGCAGTCGGCGGTGTGTGTGGGGGGGGCAGTGATTGGGCGGTGGCGTGGGGATCACCGGAGAAAAAGCTCAGTGCGAGGGGGGGGCTAGAGGGATGGCCGGTGCAGCGGCGGACCAGCGGTGGGGAGTGGTTTCAGGGCGGGCGGGGCGGCATGGCGGCGCAGGCGGCGGGGGCCAGTGGCTCGGCCGGTGGTTGTTGGCGGCTTAAGGGGTGGAATTTGAAGATAAACCGCATGCCCTTGATTTCGTATCCAAGGGCTAGAAAATCTAATGACCAGAGATGAAAAAGTCAGTCGACTGACGTGTAGCCTCACCCCGCACATACACATGCACGCACGGAAGACATGCATGCATGCAGGCGTGCAACACTGACACGTACACATAACGAACACATGCACGCACGCAGGCGTGCAACACTGACACATACACATGCACTCACAAACACACGCACGTACGCACACATGCATGCAACACTGAAATGTACCCTTGCATGCACGCAACATTCGCACGCCTGCATGCACATAGCACACGATGCAAGACACATGATCAACCTATACGTACATGCAAACTTTGTTAAGGACATGGATTGTTACGGGTATTAATCAATGTTTTCCATGATAAGCAGAACATTGATGTTTGTAGCGGTCTTATGAATCACAACGTATCGAACGGGCTATCAACATAGTTGGCTTATCTACATGAAATAGATGACATCACACTCAATGAACAATCATCGGTATATGAAATGCCCGCTTCTGACCGCCCTGGCCCACCAAAGGTTCCTCTGATGTGTGCTGCCTGCGTTGGGTCACTGAAATGCAGGCCATGTACCCAAAGAGCCAACTGCTACCTCTTGAGCGTGCGTTGGTTTTCCCTTGAAGAGGAAATGGTGATGCAGCAAAGTAGCGTAAGTATTTCATCAGTTTTTTAGAACCAAGGTATCAATCCAGTAGGAGGCTACACTCAAATCCCTCGTACCTACACAAACAAATAAGAACCTTGCAACCAACGCGATAAAGGGGTTGTCAATCCCTTCACGACCACTTGCAAAAGTGAGATCTGATAGAGATAATAAGATAAATATTTTTGGTATTTTTATGATATAGATCGGAAAGTAAAGATTGCAAAATAAAATAGTTCAGAAAGTTATATGATGGAAAATAGACCCGGGGGCCATAGGTTTCACTAGTGGCGTCTCTCAAGATAGCATAAGTATTACGGTGTGTGAACAAATTACTGTCGAGCAATTGATAGAAAAGTGCATAGTTATGAGAATATCTAGGCATGGTCATGTATATAGGCATCACATCCGCGACAAGTAGATCGAAACGATTCTGCATCTAGTACTATTACTCCACACATCGACCGCTATCCTGCATGCATCTAGAGTATTAAGTTCATAAGAACAGAGTAACACATTAGGAAAGATGACATGATGTAAAGGGATAAACTCAAGCAATATGATATAAACCCCATCTTTTTATCCTCGACGGCAACAACACAATACGTGCCTTGCTGCCCCTGCTGTCGTTGGGAAAGGACACCGCAAGATTGAACCCAAAGCTAAGCACATCTCCCACTGCAAGAAAGATCAATCTAGTAGGCCAAACCAAACTGATAATTCGAAGAGACTTGCAAAGATAACAAATCATACATAAAATAATTCAGAGGAGATTCAAATATTGTTCATAGATAATCTTGATCATAAAACATCAGATCTCGACAACCACACCGCAAAAAGTATTACATTGAATAGATCTCCAAGAAGATTGTTGTGGTGGGCGCACGACAGATGCCAAGGGATGGCTAAAGAGAGGAGGAGGCTCGAGGGCGCTGGTGGGCTCCAGAGGCGAGGTTGGTATGAACGGGCGCGGGATGCTGGACATACCCAGGTTCGGGGCTCTCCAGAGAGATAACACCCCTAGTCCTGCCGAGTGTAGTTTGATGTTTGATAGTACAATGTTGCTCCTGGAGCTGTATGGGGGAGGAAGGAAGCTGGCCAAGGCTTAGGCTGCTCCTTCTCTCTGGTGTTGCTGTCTCGGTGGCTAGTTCTGCGCTTACTGGCTTTTCCCCCCTCTTTCCCACATCCTACACGTGAGGGCTCCTGGGGGGTTTTATAGACCAACCCCCCAGGGGTGTAATGGTAATGTTACAAGTCGGTGGGTCCGGGTTGTCGGTGTCCGGGGACCCGGGCTGGGACCTACTGAGGGCCTGTGGTTCACCGGGTTCCCCTAGGTGTGGGCCCTGCGTGCCTAGGGGGACTGTGCGCCATCTTGTCTATCGTCTGGGCGTGGCTGAGTCGAGTCGTGTACGGTGGATCTCCGTCAGGTCGCTGCTTGTTGTCGTCAGCGGTGAGGGCGGGGGCACTATAGCCACGCCAGCCCTGGTCAGCAGGTAGGTGAGGGGCATTGTTGCCATGCTCCGGCTGACAAGAGGCATGGGCGGGGCACTGTTTCCTTGTTCATCGATGATTGAAGACTCGTCCCATCGTATGGCCTGGATGGGACGGGAGTTGACCCGCGGCTGGATTGCGGAGCACGCCACGGGTGGAGCTGGCCTGTCGAGGAAGCTTTGGTTGTGCCGGGTTCGGCTGCCTTGCGCTAGTTGTTGAGGCTGAGTTGATGCGTCTTGCCAGGTCGGAGAGCTTGTCCGGGTTGCGGGGCTTGGCCGGGTCGAGCGACCCGGCCAAGCGCATGCCGACTTGAGGGGTGATGGCGGCCCCGTTTTTTTTGAAAAGGATCCGGGTTCCGCTGCCTGCCGGGAGTTCACCCCCCCGACAGTAGTCCCTGAAGCTATGAAGGTACGCCGTCTTCCGATGAGTGGGCCTTCACAGTTTCCCCCTTAAGCAAGGCGGATTCTGCGAGCGCCGGGTCTGGCAACACCCACTGTGTGCCAGTTTTCTCGAAAACCAGATCGCGGCATCCCGTCCATGGTGGGAACCGAGGAGTCCATCTAATCTTGGGGAAATCCCTCGGGCTTCGCGCGGGCGCCATGTGGTGCCCGAAAGTCGGAGGGGCCTGACAGGCCACGCACGTGGCGGGAATGGGCGATGGGCTGGGGCCCGCCGCCGCGCGCCCTTGGCCCATGCGTGCGGATTTATTGCGGTGTCTGGGGGCCAGTTGCTCTTCCTCGGGCAGTTACTGCGTGTGTACGTGCACACTTATTGTGTGGTAGTGGAAAGGTGCGTGTAGACGATCCCACTCCCCCACGTTCAAACCGAGGGTTATAAATCGGGGGGCAGGGGGCGGTGGATATCATTCTCGCACACGCCCTCCTGTCCCTTTGCTCTTGCTCTTCTCTTTGCAACCGATGCACTGCAGCGCCCGCTGCCCCGAGCAGAACTTCTCCGTCGTCCATCTTCTTTCTCCTTCTTTCGATCATGGCACTGCCGTCGGGCTCTTGGATGGGTTCGACTGTCACCACCGAGGACATCGCCCATCTTCAGGCGTTGCGGCGCGTGCCGCGGGAGACGGATGTTGCTGTCCGTCTGTCGTGCGGTGAGCAGAGGCCCCAACCCGAGGAGTTAGAGCGCGTGGTCTTCTTCACGCACGTCGAGCATGGATTTGGGCTGCCGGCGAGCACCTTCTTCCGCATGTTCCTGGAGTTCTTTGGGCTCCATCCCCATCATCTTGGCACCAACGCCATTGTCCAGCTCTCCGTCATCTAGAAGCGGTTGGGGCAGACTTCCCCAAGATCCCGCTGGAGGATTCTGCTAAGAAATGGCAAAACTCCTTCTTCTACGTCCGCAACTTGAGTGCGGACCACATCAATCTTTCGGCCTTCGCCATCACGCCGCTGCGGGCGAAGATAAACTGGGGCTACTCTCCCAGGCGCCCGTCGCAGGAGATTCTCAATCTCTGCGAGCGGTGACGATGATGAGGACGCGGGAGGGGCTCACCGGCAACAACCTCATCGCCGCGTTCATCATGCGCCGGGTCCTCCCACTGCAGAGGTGCTCCTGCCTCATTGGCGAGATGGTCGGCCTTCAAGACCCCAACCGCATGGGGTCGACGCGGCTAACAATGAAGCAGATCGCGCGCCGCGTGAACGACATCTCCAAGGCCAACCTTCGGGACGACTGGCGGTTCGGCAAGGTGCCGTACAGCGAGTTGAACCCAGCGCCACAGGTGAGTGTCTGGTCGCCTTACTTTGCTGCTGTGCACCTTCTTGTCTGTCCTGACGCGACGCGGCAGGTGCTTCTAAACGTGATCCGGCATCCTTATGCGCGGTCTCGGTGGCGCCGGTGGTGCCAGAGGAGCCCGCGGCCGACGGCGGGGAGGAGGAGGCCGAGGCCGACGCCGGCGCTGGGCGTCGTGCGGGTAAGTCTTGTATTTTTCTTCATGTATCTTGAGTTGTTGACCGCGACACGGTACGGGCGATGCTGACGCCAATTGTTGGTGTAGTGGCGTTGGGCGGGGGAGGTGGCGACACGGGCGAAGCCGGGTCTTCGCGTGGGGCGGCGCCGAGCCGCTCGCACGGGAAGGCCAGTGTCGCGCCGCGGCCCCGGGCCCCGAAGCGCATGGCGGGCATGGGAGGCCAACCCTGGTCCTGGTCTTGTCGGGGTAAGCTTCATCTCCCGTACGTAACTGGATTGTCAAGCTAGCCTTGTTTCTTTTTGCTCATTCTGTCTTCTTCTTCAGGTCGCCAATCGCCCTGGCAAGGGCAGCGGCCGCCGCCGCGGCCGCCGAAGGGACCGCGTTCTACAGGAGCTGATCCGACCTCGTCGACCAGGTCGAGGTGGAGGGACGGGCCTGTAACACCCCGGATGTAACTTTCCATATTTGTAACTTGAACTCTTACCATTTCTGGCTATGTGTTATGTTATTTCCTTCGTGGTTGGGTTTTTTTCTTTTGTTTTGCATTTTGTTCTTGTCATGCATCTCATCTGATTGCATCATTCGCATTGCATCGGCACTCCGTGTCGTCATTCTTATCAAAACTTGCATCGGCATGGTTTTCTTAAAGCTTGCATCTATTCGTAGTTGCCGCGTTCCCCCTTGCCTTCGTTGACCGCTCCGAGTCCAATCGGGTTTCCCTTCCCTCTTGACCGTGACCACCTAACCTCTCTTGCCAGCTCGGAGCCCCCTCGCGCGCGTCCAAAACTTCCCGGACCCAACTCGGGAAGTCATGGCCGTTGGATCCGGATCATCCCCAAACATCCCTAAATCATCATCGGCTTCTCGTTGAACTCTCCTAAGCTATTTATTCTCGACCGTTCGATTTTAATCGGAGGTTCCAAAATAGCACTAACCAAAAATCCAGTGCTATAAGTAGCAGTCTAACCCTAGCCCTGTCCCATCGATCCATCTAATCCTCCCGCCGTCGCCACCCATGTTCCTCGGGAGCTTGTCCCATCGACAACCAAATCTCCCACCTCGGGATCCATCTCCATCCAATCAGTGGCTGCTCCCCCGATCCAAATCCCCTCGGCCTCCACTCGCTGCCAACCAGCATGCCTCGTCCCCGCATCCCCGAGCTCCCTCACATGGCGGCCTCGCGCCCGAGCTCTTCATCAGCCTCGCGTCACCGGAGTCAAGCCGCCGGCCGCCTGAGCCCCGTGCGCCTGTGCCTCGAGGACCTCGTCATCCCGAACCAGCATCGCCTCCGGCCTCCGTCCGCCTTCAACCGCCTGTGCCCGCGAGTGTCCGAGGCCGTAGCCACCTCCTCGTCCAGGACTACCTCCCCGCGCCGGCGAGCGCCACCGCCGGAGCTGCTCCGTTCCTCGCCCGAACCAGCAGGCTGTCCTCACCGCCCTGGCCATTTTCCCTCCTTCGTTGAAGCTCCCTGTCTCACTGGACTCCCTCTCTTTCCTCTGTAACAGCGACGCCACCATCTTCTTCCCGGAGGACCTCGACGAGAACGCCGCCTGTGGTACCCCCGATCTACCCCGACGCAACCCTGTTCCGCTGACGTCCCCACGCTTCCGCCGCCATGTCTCGTTGTCGCCGCTGCAAGCCCCATCTTCTGCGTTGCCGGCGAGCCCTACCACTGGAGCTGCGCCCGCTCCTCTGGTTTGGGTCCCGGTGTCCCCAGTTTGCCAGTAGCACCGCCGGAGCCCTACCCCGCGCCAAGCTGCCGTCGTTGCCTCTGCTCCCCGCCTCTGCTTCACGCTGCATCGAGCAACAGCTCAGGAACGAGCGTTCGACCGCGTGCATTGACCGCGCACGCGTGGACCATGAGGCCTCGATCGCCTCCAGCCAAGCCGCCTAGGCACAGCCCAGCAGCCCGCGTCCTGCGCCAGCAGGCCAACCTAGCACCGACCAGGCCAAGAGCCCATGGTGAGAACCCCAGCCCCTCTAGATTCGGCCTGATAGTACCTTTTCCCTGACCTGCGAATTTTGTTAATTATCCAGGAACTGCTGTTTTACAAAAAAGTCCCTCATGTTCATGCATTTAATAACTCATCAACCGTGCATCATGTGTAAATGATTTAAACATGTAAAATGCTTAAACTTTTGTGTGGATTAATAATATGCCACTTTTATCCATGTTTAAAATGTTTAAAATGTTGTTTGTTAGAATTTGCTCAGATGCCATGTTAAAATGATTTATTTGATAACTAAATAACCGTAGCTCCAATTTTAATAAACTTTATACGTAAATGGGCTAGAAAAATGCATAGTTTAACATGATGCACTTACTGTTGCTGTTTAACAACTCTAAAATATGGTTTAGGCAGAACAGGAGCAAATTTGAAATATGCATATGGGGAGTTTCCAGAATTGTTATTTGTGTTTCCGGTCTCATTTAAACTTGCTTTGATGTGTTGCTCTTGTATGCATCATATCTTGCCATGACTAGCTTCATGTAGCCTTTGTCATGCATCATGCTTGGTTGAGCATCTTGTCATGTTTATGTGTTGTTTGTTTACCTTGTTGTTTGCTTCTTTCCGGTTGTGCTCCTTCTCGTTAGTTCCTATTTCGTTGCGACCATGAGGATTCGTTCGTCTACGCTTGGTTCGTCTTCGTGGCTTCATCTTCTTCATGGACTCGTTCTTCTTCCTAGCGGGATTTCAGGCAAGATGACCGTCACCTTGGATCTCACTACTATCATTGCTATCCTAGTTGCTTCATTCTATCGCTATGCTGCGCTACCTATCTCTTGTTGATCAAGCCTCCCAAACTGCCATGTCAGCCTCTAACCTTTTCACCCTTCCTAGAAAACCGTTGGTTGGCTATGTTACTGCTTTGCTCAGCCCCTCTTATAGCATTGTTAGTTGCAGGTGAAGTTGAATATTGCTCCATGAGGGACATGATTATGTTGGGATATCACAATATCTCTTATTTAATTAATGCATCTATATACTTCGTAAAGGGTGGAAGGCTCGACCTTATGCCTGGTGTTTTGTTCCACACTTGCCGCCCTAGTTTCTGTCATACCTGTGTTATGTTCCTTGATTTTGCGTTCCTTACACGGTTGGGTGATTTATGGGACCCCCTTGACAGTTCGTTTTGAATAAAACTCCTCCAGCAAGGCCCAACCTTGGTTTTACCATTTTCCTACCTAAGCCTTTTTCCCTTGGGTTTCCGGGGCCCGAGGGTCATCTTTATTTACCCCCCCCCCCCCGGGCCAGTGCTCCTCTGAGTGTTGGTCCAAACTAGAGCACCGTGCGGGACCGTCCCTTGGCAACTTGGGTTATGTTGGTACTTGTACGCTTAGCTTATCCGGTGTGCCCTAAGAACGAGATATGTGTAGCTCCTATCGGGATTTGTCGGCACATCCGGGCGGTCTTGCTGGTCTTGTTTTACCATTGTCGAAATGGCTTGTAAACCGGGATACCGAGTTTGATCGGGTCTTCCTGGGAGAAGGAATATCCTTCGTTGACCGTGAGAGCTTGTGATGGGCTAAGTTGGGACATCCCTGCAGGGTATAAACTTTCAAGATCGTGCCCGCGGTTATGTGGGAGATGGGAATTTTTTAATATCCAGTTGTAGAGAACTTGACACTTGACTCAATTAAAACGCATCAACCGTGTGTGTAGCCGTGATGGTCTCTTTTTGGCGGAGTCCAGGAAGTGAACATGGTTTTGGGTTATGTTTGACATAAGTAGGAGTTCAGGATCACTTCTTGATCATTGTTAGCTTCACGACCATTCCGTTTGCTTCTCTTCTCGCACTTATTTGCATATGTTAGCCACCATATATGATTAGACGCTGCTGCAACCTCACCCTTATCCTTTCCATACCCATTAAGCTTTGCTAGTCTTGATACCCATGGTAATGGTATTGCTGAGTCCTCATGGCTCAAAGATTACTACAACAACAGTTGCAGGTACAGGTTGCGATGATCATGACGCGAGAGCGATGCTTGCTTGTTTTGGAGTTCTTCTTCAGCTTCTTCTTCGATTAGGGGATAGGTTCCTGGTCGGCAGCCTGGGCTAGCAGGGTGGATATTGTTTGAGTTTCTGTTTGTGTACCATCCGTAGTCGGATGTTGATCTCTTGTATGATGTTGATGTGTTCTTGAAGTGTTTGTGCCTCTTGTATGTATCCCCAACCATTATGTAATGCTACGATGTAATGATATCCAACTTGCAAAAGCGTCTCCAATATGCGCTTCTATCCTTGGTGGGACCTTCGAGTTCCTTTAGGATAGGGTCGCATATTGGGCGTGACAGGGCCGACTCGGACCTCGGCCTAGAGTCGAACAACGCCGAGGGCTTGGCCTGGCGGGACAGGAACAGGGCCGAGGCGGAGCTGGAGGCGGCATCGGTCCGGGCTTGGACCGACGCGGCGGCGACATGGGCACGAGCCGGCGCGAAGACGGCCTGGAGCGAGATGCCGGAGGGCATAGTGGTGGCGGCGACGGTCTTAGAGCCGTCGTCGGTGAGGGAGCGCGGCCCTGAAGGCTGGGCTGAGGTGGTGATCCTCGACCGGGAGGTCGTGGAGGTGGAGGATGATACCCCGCCGCGGGTCGATGTTGTCGAGCAAGCGGGGGCTGATGGTGGTGGAGGCGGTGCCATCTTGGAGGAGGCGCTGCGGGCGGCGGCGCTTGATGCGCCGCCAGTGTTGGAGGAGGCACCACAGGCGGCGGTGCCGGAGGCCACCCCGGCAGCTGGGCCGGTGGTGCCACAGTAGGCCGTCCCGGCGTCCGGACCGAAGGCGGCGACGCAGGGCATCCCGGCGTTCGGGTCGTTGACTGTGCTGGAGAGGGTGTTGGAGGAGGTGCTGGCCGTGTCGGGAGCGGCCCACGGGGAGCACGCCATGGTGCCCCGGTAGGGAGGGCGCGGCGCCGCCGCGCCGCAGCTGGCGCGCAGCGGGGGCGCTGTGGTCTTCGGGCCTCAAACCAAGGAGGAGGCGGCGATGGACGCCGTCAGCCGCCGCCTGCGTGGCCGGACGGACTGGCTCGAGGCCTTCGCCCAAGCCGAGGTGGAGCGGACGCATGACCTGGAGCACGTCGTTTCGGTAAGCCTTTTCTTTTTCGCAATTTCTTCTTTGTGGGGGCATGCCAGCGCACCCACTGGGTGTAGCCCCCGAGGTTCGGGCCAACTAGGTAGTAGTTGGGTCGAATCTTTAGAGCGTTGTCCTTGTTCTGATTTCTGCCTTCTTCAACAACTCCACGCCTACCAGGTATGCGCCTTCAACCGTCTCCTGGGGAAGTACCGGGAGCTCAAGGAGCAGCTCGCCGCCAAGGAGGAGGAGCTTCGCATTGCCGCAGGTATCTTCGTGCTCTTTTCTAGTGGGGGCGCACTAGCGCACCCACTAGGTGTAGCCCCCGAGATTCGGGCCAACTGTGTAATAGTTGGGCCAAATCTTAAGTCTTGCTTCCTCATTCGCCGAATCCTTCTTTTTCGCTGCCGAGGTGCTATCCTGGCGGACTCGTCTGCTCCGGGCTGGTCATCACTATGACCGGCTCGTTGTCGACATCGGCCGTCTTGGCGTCAAGGCGGCGCAGTCGAGGGCGGAGGCGGCCGCAGCCCGACGTTCTCTCGACGAAGCCAACCAGCTGCATGAGCAGCTGGCAGGTCACAAGAGCCGCCTCGAGGCCGAGGTGGAGCTTCTTAAGGCAGAAGCCGCCAAGGTGGTGGAGGCACGGCAGGCCCTGGTCGAGGTGGACCAGCAGCATGGCCAGCTGTCCGATGACAAGGGCCGCCTTCATGCCGAGGTGGATCGCCTGCGGGGGCAGGTTACCACGACTGAGGGGGCCCATCAGGATGAGGCCCGTCGTCGCGAGGCGACCGAGAAGGCGGTCGACGACAAGGACGCTGAACTGAAGGGCGCACGACAGATGCCAAGGGATGGCTAAAGAGAGGAGGAGGCTCGAGGGCGCTGGTGGGCTCCAGAGGCGAGGTTGGTATGAACGGGCGCGGGATGCTGGACATACCCAGGTTCGGGGCTCTCCGGAGAGATAACACCCCTAGTTCTGCCGAGTGTAGTTTGATGTTTGATAGTACAATGTTGCTCCTGGAGCTGTATGGGGGAGGAAGGAAGCTGGCCAAGGCTTAGGCTGCTCCTTCTCTCTGGTGTTGCTGTCTCGGTGGCTAGTTCTGCACTTACTGGCTTTCCCCCCCTCTTTCCCACATCCTACACGTGAGGGCTCCTGGGGGGTTTTATAGACCAACCCCCCAGGGGTGTAATGGTAATGTTACAAGTCGGTGGGTCCGGGTTGTCGGTGTTCGGGGACCCGGGCTGGGACCTACTGAGGGCTTGTGGTTCGCCGGGTTCCCCTAGGTGTGGGCCCTGCGTGCCTAGGGGGACTGTGCGCCATCTTGTCTATCGTCTGGGCGTGGCCGAGTCGAGTCATGTACGGTGGATCTCCGTCAGGTCGCTGCTTGTTGTCGTCAGCGGTGAGGGCAGGGGCACTATAGCCACGCCAGCCCTGGTCAGCGGGTAGGTGAGGGGCATTGTTGCCATGCTCCGGCTGACCAGAGGCATGGGCGGGGCACTATTTCCTTGTTCATCGATGATTGAAGACTCGTCCCATCGTATGGCCTGGATGGGACGGGAGCTGACCCGCGGCTGGATTGCGGAGCACGCCACGGGTGGAGCTGGCCTGTCGAGGAAGCTTTGGTTGTGCCGGGTTCGGCTGCCTTGCGCTAGTCGTTGAGGCTGAGTTGATGCGTCTTGCCGGGTCGGAGAGCTTGTCCGGGTTGCGGGGCTTGGCCGGGTTGAGCGACCCGGCCATGCGCATGCCGACTTGAGGGGCGATGGAGGCCCCATTGTTT
>NC_057813.1:279747209-279766600 GCF_018294505.1 Triticum aestivum
GCTGTGAAGGTACGCCGTCTTCCGATGAGTGGGCCTTCACAGTTTCCCCCTTAAGCAAGGCGGATTCTGCGAGCGCCGGGTCTAGCAACACCCACTGTGTGCCAGTTTTCTCGAAAACCAGATCGCGGCATCCCGTCCATGGCGGGAACCGAGGAGTCCATCTAATCTTGGGGAAATCCCTCGGGCTTCGCGCGGGCGCCATGTGGTGCCCGAAAGTCAGAGGGGCTTGACAGGCCACGCACGTGGCGGGACTGGACGATGGGCTGGGGCCCGCCGCCGCGCGCCCTTGGCCCATGCGTGCGGATTTATTGAGGTGTCTGGGGGCCGATTGCTCTTCCTCAGGCAGTTACTGCGTGTGTACGTGCACACTTATTGCGTGGTAGTGGAAAGGTGCGTGTAGACGATCCCACTCCCCCACGTTCAAACCGAGGGTTATAAATCGGGGGGCAGGGGGCGGTGGATATCATTCTCGCACACGCCCTCCTGTCCCTTTGCTCTTGCTCTTCTCTTTGCAACTGATGCACTGCAGCGCCCGCTGCCCCGAGCAGAACTTCTCCTTCGTCCATCTTCTTTCTCCTTCTTTCGATCATGGTACTGCCGTCGGGCTCTTGGATGGGTTCGACTGTCACCATCGAGGACATCGCCCATCTTCAGGCGTCGCGGCGCGTGCCGCGGGAGACGGATGTTGCTGTCCGTCTGCCGTGCGGTGAGCAGAGGCCCCAACCTAAGGAGTTGGAGCGCGTGGTCTTCTTCACGCACTTCGAGCGTTGATTTGGGCTGCCGGCGAGCACCTTCTTCCGCATGTTCCTGGAGTTCTTTGGGCTCCATCCCCATCATCTTGGCGCCAACGCCATTGTCCAGCTCTCCGTCATCTCGAAGCGGTTGGGGCGGACTTCCCCAAGATCCCGCTGGAGGATTCTGCTAAGAAATGGCAAAACTCCTTCTTCTACGTCCGCAACTTGGGTGCGGACTGCATCAATCTTTCGGCCTTCGCCATCACGCCGCCGCGGGCGAAGATAAACTGGGGCTACTCTCCCAGGCGCCCGTCGCAGGAGATTCTCAATCTCTGCAAGCGATGACGGTGATGAGGACGCGGGAGGGGCTCACCCGCAACAACCTCATCGCCGCGTTCATCATGCGCCGGGTCCTCCCGCTGCAGAGGTGCTCCTGCCTCATTGGCGAGATGGTCGGCTTTCAAGACACCAACCGCATGGGGTCGACGCGGCTAACAACGAAGCAGATCGCGCGGCGCGTGAACGACATCGCCAAGGCTAACCTTGGGGACGACTGGCGGTTCGGCAAGGTGCCATACAGCGAGTCGAACCCAGCGCCACAGGTGAGTGTCTGGTCACCTTACTTTGCTGTTGTGCACCTTCTTGTCCGTCCTGACGCGACGCGGGACGTGCTTCTGAATGCAATCCGGCATCCTTATGAGCGGGCTCGGTGGCGCTGGTGGTGCCAGAGGAGCCCGCGGTCGATGGCGGGGAGGAGGAGGCCGAGGCCGACGCCGGCGCTGGGCGTCGTGCGGGTAAGTCTTGTATTTTTCTTCATGTATCTTGAGTTGTTGACCGCGGCACGGTACGGGCGATGCTGACGCCAATTGTTGGTGTAGTGGCGTTGGGCGGGGGAGGTGGCCACGCGGGCGAAGCCGGGTCTTCGCGTGGGGCGGCGCCGAGCCGCCCGCACGGGAAGGCCAGCGTCGCGCCGCGGCCCCGGGCCCCGAAGCGCACGGCGGGCATTGGAGGCCAACCCTGGTCCTGGTCTTGTCGGGGTAAGCTTCATCTCCCGTACGTAACGCCAATCGCCCTGGCAAGGGCAGCGGCGGCCGCCGCGGCCGCCGAAGGGACCGTGTTCTACAGGAGCTGATCCGACCTCGTCGACCAGGTTGAGGTGGAGGGACGGGCCTGTAACACCCCGGATGTAACTTTCCATATTTGTAACTCGAACTCTTACCATTTCCGGCTATGTGTTATGTTATTTCCTTCGTGGTTGGGTTTTTGTCTTTTGTTTTGCATTTTGTTCTTGTCATGCATCTCATCTGATCGCATCATTCGCATTGCATCGGCACTCCGTGTCGTCATTCTTATCAAAACTTGCATCGGCATGGTTTTCTTAAAGCTTGCATCTATTCGTAGTTGCCGCGTTCCCCCTTGCCTTCGTTGACCGCTCCGAGTCCAATCGGGTTTCGCTTCCCTCTTGGCCGTGACCACCTAACCTCTCTTGCCAGCTCGGAGCCCCCTCGCGCGCGTCCAAAACTTCCCGGACCCAACTCGGGAAGTCATGGCCGTTGGATCCGGATCATCCCCAAACATCCCTAAATCATCATCGGTTTCTCATTGAACTCTCCTAAGCTATTTATTCTCGACCGTTCGATTTTAATCGGAGGTTCCAAAATAGCACTAACCAAAAATCCAGTGCTATAAGTAGCAGTCTAACCCTAGCCCTGTCCCATCGATCCATCTAATCCTCCCGCCGCCGCCACCCATGTTCCTCGGGAGCTTGTCCCATCGACAACCAAATCTCCCACCTCGGGATCCATGTCCATCCAATCAGTGGCTGCTCCCCCGATCCAAATCCCCTCGGCCTCCACTCGCTGCCAACCAGCATGCCTCGTCCCTGCATCCCCGAGCTCCCTCACATGGCGGCCTCGCGCCCGAGCTCTTCATCAGCCTTGCGTCACCGGAGTCAAGCCGCCGGCCGCCCGAGCCCCGTGCGCCTGTACCTCGAGGACCTCCTCGTCCCCAACCAGCGTCGCCTCCGGCCTCCGTCCGCCTTCAACCTCCTGCGCCCGCGAGTGTCCGAGGCCGCAGCCACCTCCTCGTCCAGGACCACCTCCCCGCGCCGGCGAGCGCCACCGTCGGAGGTGCTCCGTTCCTCGCCCGAACCAGCAGGCTGTCCTCACCACCCTGCCCCTTTTCCCTCCTTCGTTGAAGCTCCCTGTCTCACTGGACTCCCTCTCTTTCCTCTGTAACAGCGACGCCACCATCTTCTTCCCGGAGGACCTCGACGAGAACGCCGCCTGCGGTACCCCCGATCTTCCCCGACGCAACCCTGTTCCGCTGACGTCCCCGCGCTTCCGCCGCCATGTCTCGTTGTCGCAGCTGCAAGCCCCGTCTTCTGCGTTGCCGGCGAGCCCCACCACTGGAGCTGCGCCCGCTCCTCTGGTTTGGGTCCCGGTGTCCCCAGTTCGCCGGTAGCACCGCCGGAGCCCTACCCCGCGCCAAGCTGCCGTCGTTGCCTCTGCTCCCCGCCTCTGCTTCACGCTGCATCGAGCAACAGCTCAGGAACGAGCGTTCGACCGCGTGCATTGACCGCGCACGCGTGGACCATGAGGCCTCGATCGCCTCCAGCCAAGCCGCCTAGGCACAGCCCAGCAGCCCGCGTCCTGCGCCAGCAGGCCAACCCAGCACCGACCAGGCCAAGAGCCCATGGTGAGAACCCCAGCTCCTCTAGATTCGGCCTGATAGTACTTTTTAAATGACCTGCGAATTTTGTTAATTATCCAGGAACTGTTGTTTTACAAAAAAGTCCCTTATGTTCATGCATTTAATAACTCATCAACCGTGCATCATGTGTAAATGATTTAAACATGTAAAATGCTTAAACTTTTGTGTGGATTAATAATATGCCACTTTAATCCATGTTTAAAATGTTTAAAATGTTGTTTGTTAGAATTTGCTCAAATGCCATGTTAAAATGATTTATTTCATAACTAAATAACTGTAGCTCCAATTTTAATAAACTTTATACGTAAATGGGCTAGCAAAATGCATAGTTTAACATGATGCACTTACTTTTGCTGTTTAACAACTCTAAAATATGGTTTAGGCAGAACAGGAGCAAATTTGAAATATGCATATGGGGAGTTTCCGGAATTGTTATTTGTGTTTCCGGCCTCATTTAAACTTGCTTTGATGTGTTGCTCTTGTATGCATCATATCTTGCCATGAGTAGCTTCATGTAGCCTTTGTCATGCATCATGCTTGGTTGAGCATCTTGTCATGTTTATGTGTTGTGTGTTTACCTTGTTGTTTGCTTCTTTCCGGTTGTGCTCCTTCTCATTAGTTCCTGTTTTGTGGCGACCATGAGGATTCGTTCGTCTACGCTTGGTTCGTGTTCGTGGCTTCATCTTCTTCATGGACTCGTTCTTCTTCCTAGCGGGATTCCAGGCAAGATGACCGTCACCTTGGATCTCACTACTATCATTGCTATGCTAGTTGCTTCATTCTATCGCTATGCTGCGCTACCTATCTCTTGTTGATCAAGCCTCCCAAACTGCCATGTCAGCCTCTAACCTTTTCACCCTTCCTAGAAAACCGTTGCTTGGCTATGTTACTGCTTTGCTCAGCCCCTCTTATAGCATTGTTAGTTGCAGGTGAAGTTGAATATTGCTCCATGAGGGACAGGATTATGTTGGGATATCACAATATCTCTTATTTAATTAATGCATCTATATACTTGGTAAAGGGTGGAAGGCTCGACCTTATGCCTGGTGTTTTGTTCCACACTTGTCGCCCTAGTTTCTGTCATACCGTTGTTATGTTCCTTGATTTTGCGTTCCTTACACGGTTGGGTGATTTATGGGACCCCCTTGACAGTTCGTTTTGAATAAAACTCCTCCAGCAAGGCCCAACCTTGGTTTTACCATTTTCCTACCTAAGCCTTTTTCCCTTGGGTTTCCGGGGCCCGAGGGTCATCTTTATTTACCCCCCGGGCCAGTGCTCCTCTGAGTGTTGGTCCAAACTAGAGCACCGTGCGGGACCGTCCCTTGGCAACTTGGGTTATGTTGGTACTTGTACGCTTAGCTTATCCGGTGTGCCCTAAGAACGAGATATGTGTAGCTCCTATCGGGATTTGTCGGCACATCTGGGCGGTCTTGCTGGTCTTGTTTTACCATTGTCGAAATGGCTTGTAAACCGGGATTCCGAGTTTGATCGGGTCTTCCTGGGAGAAGGAATATCCTTCGTTGACGGTGAGAGCTTGTGATGGGCTAAGTTGGGACATCCCTGCAGGGTATAAACTTTCAAGATCGTGCCCGCGGTTATGTGGGAGATGGGAATTTTTTAATATCCAGTTGTAGAGAACTTGACACTTGACTCAATTAAAACTCATCAACCGTGTGTGTAGCCGTGATGGTCTCTTTTTGGCGGAGTCCAGGAAGTGAACATGGTTTTGGGTTATGTTTGACATAAGTAGGAGTTCAGGATCACTTCTTGATCATTGTTAGCTTCACGACCATTCCGTTTGCTTCTCTTCTCGCACTTATTTGCATATGTTAGCCACCATATATGATTAGACGCTGCTGCAACCTCACCCTTATCCTTTCCATACCCATTAAGCTTTGCTAGTCTTGATACCCATGGTAACGGTATTGCTGAGTCCTCATGGCTCACAGATTACTACAACAACAGTTGCAGGTACAGGTTGCGATGATCATGACGCGAGAGCGATGCTTACTTGTTTTGGAGTTCTTCTTCAGCTTCTTCTTCGATTAGGGGATAGGTTCCTGGTCGGCAGCCTGGGCTAGCAGGGTGGATATTGTTTGAGTTTCTGTTTGTGTACCATCCGTAGTCGGATGTTGATCTCTTGTATGATGTTGATGTGTTCTTGAAGCGTTTGTGCCTCTTGTATGTATCCCCAACCATTATGTAATGCTACGATGTAATGATATCCAACTTGCAAAAGCATCTCCAATATGCGCTTCTATCCTTGGTGGGACCTTCGAGTTCCTTTAGGATAGGGTCGCATATTGGGCGTGACAGGGCCGACTCGGACCTCGGCCTAGAGTCGAACGACGCCGAGGGCTTGGCATGGCGGGACAGGAACAGGGTCGAGGCGGAGCTGGAGGCGGCATCGGTCCGGGCTTGGACCGACGCGGCGACGACATGGGCACGAGCCGACGCGGAGACGGCCTGGAGCGAGATGCCAGAGGGCATAGTGGTGGCGGCGACGGTCTTAGAGCCGTCGTCGGTGAGGGAGCGCGGCCCTGAAGGCTGGGCTGAGGTGGTGATCCTCGACCGGGAGGTCGTGGAGGTGGAGGATGATACCCCGCCGCGGGTCGATGTTGTCGAGCAAGCGGGGGCTGATGGTGGTGGAGGTAGTGCCGTCTTGGAGGAGGCGCTGCGGGCGGCGGCGCTTGATGCGCCGCCAGTGTTGGAGGAGGCACCACAGGCGGCGGTGCCGGAGGCCACCCCGGCAGCTGGGCCGGTGGTTTCACAGTAGGCCGTCCCGGCGTCCGGACCGGAGGCGGCGACGCAGGGCATCCCGGCATTCGGGTCGTCGACTGTGCTGGAGAGGGTGTTGGAGGAGGTGCTGGCCGCATCGGGAGCGGCCCGCGGGAAGCACGCCATGGTGCCCCGGTAGGGAGGGCGCGACGCCGCCGCGCCGCAGCCGGCGCGCAGTGGGGGCGCTGTGGTCTTCGGGCCTCAGACCCAGGAGGAGGCGGCGATGGACGCCGTCAGCCGCCGCCTGCGTCGCCGGACGGACCGGCTCGAGGCCTTCGCCCAGGCCAAGGTGGAGCGGACGCGTGACCTGGAGCACGTCGTTCCGGTAAGCCTTTTCTTTTTCACAATTTCTTCTTTGTGGGGGCGTGCCAGCGCACCCACTGGGTGTAGCCCCCGAGGTTCAGGCCAACTAGGTAGTAGTTGGGTCGAATCTTTAGAGCGTTGTCCTTGTTCTGATTTCTGCCTTCTTTAGCAACTCCACGCCTACCAGGTCAGCGCCTTCAACCGTCTCCTGGGGAAGTACCGGGAGCTCAAGGAGCAGCTCGCCGCCAAGGAGGAGGAGCTTCGCATTGCCGCAGGTATCTTCATGCTCTTTTCTAGTGGGGGCGCGCTAGCGCACCTACTAGGTGTAGCCCCCGAGATTCGGGCCAACTGTGTAATAGTTGGGCCAAATCTTAAGTCTTGCTTCCTCATACGCCGAATCCTTCTTTTTCGCTGCCGAGGTGCTGTCCTGGCGGACTCGTCTGCTCCGGGCTGGTCATCACTATGACCGGCTCGTTGTCGACACCGGCCGTCTTGGCGTCAAGGCGGCGCAGTCGAGGGCGGAGGCGGCCGCAGCCCGACGGTCTCTCGACGAGGCCAACCAGCTGCATGAGCAGCTGGCAGGTCACAAGAGCCGCCTCGAGGCCGAGGTGGAGCTTCTTAAGGCGGAAGCCGCCAAGGTGGTGGAGGCACGGCAGGCCCTGGTCGAGGTGGACCAGCAGCATGGCCAGCTGTCCGATGACAAGGGCCGCCTTCAGGCCGAGGTGGACCGCCTGCGGGGGCAGGTTACCACGACTGAGGGGGCCCGTCAGGATGAGGCCCGTCGTCATGAGGCGACCGAGAAGGCGGTCAACGACAAGGACGCTGAACTGAAGGCGGCCCTTGCCAAGGCGACCGATCTGGAGAGGGCGCTCCAGGAGCGCGACCGCGCCATTGGACGGGACCGGTGTGGTATGTTGCTCGAAGTGCAGCACCTGGAAGAGTCCTTCTCCAGTAAGTGCTTTTCTTGTATTTTGCCAGGTCGGGATCCGGCCTTTCGTCCTTGTTGTCCTTCTTCTGATATGTTGTGCCTTTTGTGGCAGGAGCCTTCTCGGAGACGCAACGGCTGGCGGAGGAAGCCGTACACTTTCAGCGCGACCCGATCGGAGACGTTGGATCCAGAACGGACCCGCGGGTGGCGTGGACCTTCCCGGAAATCATTACTGCCGCTGAGGCCTGCCTGCGGGTCTTGGGGACGCAGATGGGGCGACTGTCCCAGGCCGGCATCACGATGATAGCGGCCCTTTTGCCGGACTCTGTCGAGCCGAGCATCTTCACGTGCCTGGCGGGGTGGCGATCGAGCCGGCCTGCCCCCGAGCCCCTGGGTCGAGCGGGTCGGACCGGTAGCCGGGTTCAGTGGCATAGTGATGCAAGAAAGTAGGGACATAATAAATTGGTCGACAAAATGCAGCCCACGTGTCTCGTTCGGGAACCCCATAGTTTCATGCGTTTACAAAAGGCGACGATACATACACTGGTGCTGCTAACTGTAAAACGGGCGGAGGAGTTTCGTGTTCCACGGCCGGGTCGTTTCTTTGCCGGCTGTGTCTTTCTTGCGCTTCTTTGACTTGCGTGCGTCGATGAGGTAGTAGGCGTTGCGATCGCGCAAGGCCCTGCTCACGATGAATGGGCCCTCCCATGGAGGGGACAGCTTGTGTTGGCCTACTTGCTCTTGGACGAGTCGGAGGACGAGGTTGCCCTCGCGGAATGCGAGGGGCCTTATCTTCTTGCCATGGTAGTGCCTCAGGCCTTGCTGGTAGATGGACGAATGGCTGAGCGGCAGGAGGCGTGCTTCTTCGAGCAGGTCGACGCCATCTTTGCGGGCTTCTCTGCCTTCGGCTTCGGTGTACATCGCGATGAGCGGCGAGTAAAACTCAATGTCGGTCGGGATGACGGCTTCGACTCCATAAACGAGGAAGAATGGGGTGAACCTGATCGACCGATTCGGCGTGGTGCGGAGACTCCAGAGAACGGCCGGCAACTCGTCAAGCCAGCTTCCGGGTGAGCGGATGAGTGGCTCGATAAGTCGTGGCTTGACGCCGGACAGGATGAGTCCGTTGGCCCGCTCGACTTGTCCGTTGGACTGCGGATGTGCAACAGAGGCCAGGTCGAGCCGGATGCCGGAGACGGAGTAGTATTGCTCGAGCGCGCCGTTGGCGAAGTTGGTGCCATTGTCCGTGATGATATTGTTAGGCATGCCGTAGCGCACCGCTATGTCCTAGATGAACCGAACGACTGTTGGCCCGTCCAGTTTCTTGATTTGCCGTGCCTCAATCCACTTGGTGTACTTGTCCACTGCCACCAGTAGGTGCGTCATGCTGCCTCAAGTGGTTTTGAAGGGTCCCACCATGTCGAGTCCCCAGACCGCGAAGGGCCAGGCGATCGGAATGGTGCGGAGTGCTGACGCCGGCAGGTGTCTGCGTTTGCTGAAGCGCTGGCACCCCTCACACTTGAGAACGAGTGACTCGGCATCTTGAAGGGCTGCGGTCCAGTAGAAACCGTGGCGGAACGCCTTGGCCACCAGGGATCGCGACGTGACGTGGTGCCCGCATTCGCCCTGGTGTATGTCGAGGAGGATGTCGATGCCCCATTCCTGCTCGACGCGGCGCTGGAACACGCCGGTGGAGCTGCACTTGACGAGCTCGTTGTTGATGATGCTGTAGGCGGACGCCCGGTGCTGCACTTGCCGGGCTTCGGTCTCGTCCATGGGGCGAACCCCGTTCTCCAGGAATTCTGATATTGGGAGGCCCCAAGACGGAGCCGTAACCACGGCGAAGATGGCCACCATGGTGGGTTCCAAGTCGGCAGTCCCCGAGCCGGGTTGAGCAGCCCTCGGGTCAGGGATGGCGATGGCCGGGTCCGGGGCGATGGTGGCAGGGTCGATCTGAGCATCCCCGGGCCGGGTTCAGCAGCCCCCGGGCCGGGTTGAGGTGCGACTGGGTCGTCTGGAACGTGGATGGACTCGGAGTCCGGCGATGGCTTGATGGACGGCTTGCGCAGGTGCTCGAGGGAGACGCCGGATGGGGTGGACTGTCGGGTCGAGGCGATCTTGGCGAGCGTGTTGGCCGCTTCATTCTCCACGCGCGGGGCATGGAGGAACTCGCAGCCCTCGAAGGATCCGGACAGCTTCTGGATGAGGAAGCGGTAGCTTGCCATGTTGGAGTCGCGGGCGTCCCACTCGCCGGAGCACTGCTGCACCACCAGGTCCGAGTCGCCGTAGCACAGGATGCGCCGGATGCTGATTTCCTTGGCGAGCCGGAGGCCATGCACAAGGGCTTCGTACTCGGTTATGTTGTTGGAGGCAGAGAAGAGGATCTCGAGCGCGTAGCGGAGCCGGTCGCCCTTCGGGGACGACAGTATGATGCCGACCCCTAGGCCAAGTCGCATCTTTGATCCGTCGAAATGCATGCGCCAATGCATCAAGGTGGGGGGCGGCGGCAAGTACTGGGTCTCGGTCCAATCGACGAGGAAGTCACCCAGGGCTTGAGACTTGATCGTGGTTCGGGGCTCGTAGAGGATGGTGTGGCCGGCTAGCTGGATCGCCCACTTGGCGACCCGGCCAGAGGCATCCCGGCACACGATGATTTCTCCGATAGGCGTTGTGCTGACCATGGTGACGACGTGCTCTTGAAAGTACTGCTTCAGCTTCTTGGCGGTAAAGTACACGCCATAACACATCGTCTGATAGTGCGGGTAGTTCTTCTTGGAGATGGAGAGCACCTCGCTCAGGTAGTAGACTGGGTGCTGGACGGCTTGGATCTTGCCCTTCTCTAGTCGCTCGACCACCAGCACCATGCTGACTGCCCGCGAGGTCGCGGCTATGTAGAGCAACAGCGGTTCCTTGTCGGTTGGCCCGGCCAGGACTGGTGCAGTGGAGAGAATGCGCTTGAGGTCTTGGAAGGCCTCGTCTGCCTTGTCGTTCCATTCAAACGGGTTCGTCTTCTTCATCAGCTAGTAGAGGGGTAGCACCCTCTCACCCAGCCGGCTTAGAAACCGGCTGACTGAAGGCAAGCATCCAATGAACTTATGGACATCGCGCAGCCGAGCCGGCTTGCGCATGTGCTCGATGGCCTTGATCTTCTCCGGGTTCGCCTTAATGCCGTGTTCCGAGACGAGGAAGCCGAGTAGCTTTCCGGCCGGGACGCCGAAGACGCACTTTTTCGGGTTAAGCTTGACCTTGTATTCACGAAGGTTGGCGAATGTTTCCTTCAAGTCATCGAGGAGCGTGAGGTGCTTCTTGGTCTTTACCACGATGTCGTCCACGTAAACGTGGATATTGCGGCCGAGTTGCGGCAGCAGGCATTTCTGCATGCAGCGCTGGAAGGTGGCGCCAGCGTTCTTCAAGCCGAACGACATGGTGATGTAGCAATACACCCCAAAGGGCGTGATGAAGGACATCTTCAGGGTGTCGGCCGGGTCCAGCTTGATCTGGTGGTAGCTGGAGTAAGCATCCCGGAAGGATAGGAGCTCGCACCCGGCGGTCGAGTAGATGACTTGGTCGATCCGCGGGAGAGCAAACGGATCCTTGGGACATGCCTTGTTGAGGCTGGTGTAGTCGATACACATGCGCCAGGTCTTGTTCTTCTTCGGGACGAGTACTGGATTGGCTAGCCACTCGGGGTGAAACACATCCATTATGAAGCCGGCCGACAAAAGCTAGGAGACCTCTTCACCAATGGTTCTTCTCTTCTCTTCGGAAAAATGTCGTAGGGGCTGATGGACAGGCTCGGCGTCCTTGCGGATGTGAAGTTTGTGCTCGGCATACTTCCTCGGGATACCCGGCATGTCCTTGGGGGTCCGTGCAAAGATATCCCGATTCTCACGCTGGAAGTCGACGAGCTCACCTTCCTATTTGCTATCGAGGCAGGCGCCTATGACAATGTACTTGCTGCAGCTAGGGTCTTCTGAGTTTAGCTTCACTTTCTTGGTCTCCTTGGAGGGTTTGAAGGCGGCCTCATCGGTCGGGTCCTTGGTCGGGATCAACGCAGCAGAGGCCTCGCCTGCCAGGGCGACAATCCGGTCGAGCTGGTGCCGCTCCTCGGCAATGACCAGCGACTCGGCCAACTTGGCGCCGTCTCGGGTGCACTCCAGGGACTTGCGGTAATCGCCGGTGATGGTGATGAGGCCCTTGGGACCCGGCATCTTCATCTTCAGATACGCGTAATGGGGAACCGCCATGAACTTGGCGAGCGCGGGCTGGCCCAGCAATGCGTGGTACGCGCTGGATAGGTCCACCACCTCGAACCAGATTGGTTCGCGTCAGAAGTGGCTGTTGTCACCGAACAGGACATCGAGCCGGACCTGGCCAATGGGAGAGCATGAGAGGCTGGGCACGATGCCGTGGAAGATGGTTCGGGTCGGCTCCAGGTCCTCGGCCTTGAGGCCGAGCTTGGTCATCGTGTCGCGGTAGAGGATGTTGATGCTGCTGCCGCCGTCGATGAGGATTCGGGAGAACTTGCCCGTGCGTCGCGGGATGATGGTGGGGTTGAGGAGGAGGGCGTAACCACTCGGACTCGGCATGACCGCCGGGTGATCCCCCCGGGTCCAGGTGATCAGGCGATCCGACCAGTGATGGGGTCATGTACCTAGGGTAGGGTCATGGACCTGATCTAAGTACCTTGCCCAAGGACACCCTTAGAAGAGGTCGCCTTCCAGTCGACCAACGAGGGACTCATTCGACTGACTTGAAGGACTCGACCATGAAGACTCACTCGACCACCAGAAGGTCAAGAGGCACTCTGCACTGCAACGGCCTGTAATTAAGTAGACTTTATGATAGTAAAGACACTTTATGTGGGGCGTTACCAGTAACGCCCCGGACATAACTCACCTTAAACCGTCTCCTACGTGGGCTGACTGGGGTCCTGGCGCACTCCATAGAAGCCACCCTCCTCCACAGGTAGAGGGGTTCGGCACCTTGTAACTCATATACTCATAATCCACTCGACCGCCTCCGGGCTCCGAGACGTAGGGCTATTACTTCTTCCGAGAAGGGCCTGAACTCGTACATCCCTTGTGTTTACAACATCTCCATAGCTAGGACCTTGCCTCTCCATACCTACCCCCCACTCTACTGTCAGGCTTAGAACCACGACAGTTGGCGCCCACCGTGGGGCCGGTGTTTTAGCGATTTTGTGGAGAAGTTGCGATTCTTCCGAGTACTTTCATCATCGTGGCTGCTGGAGTTTTGGTCGAGGGTCGAGAGATCCATCTCGGCACTCTCACCTTCATCGCCGACGACTCCGCCTGGCTCCAGGAGGCTCCACTCGACGTTGATGCACTCCCCGTCCGCGGTGCGACGCATTTTCGCGCATGTGTCCACGGCGTTCTGCTGCGGCAACCGTCGACCCCGTATCGGTCGACTCCTCCATCGTCCACCCTCCCGGTCTCCCGCCAGCGCAAGCGCTCGGGCCGGTCGAGGCTTCAGCGATGGGTGAGGCACGCGGTGGCTCGCCAGTCGGCCACCACCCAAGTTGCGGCAATCGAGCCCGATGAATCTCTCTACGGCTTGTTCGATCTGTCGACTGGCTCCGTAGAGACTGCATCCGAGTGCGATATCAGTGATCCAGCGGCGGAAATCCTGATGGTCGACGGGCCCCGCAGTCCCCCTGGCTTCGCCCGTGATGGTGGGGCAGGCGACGGAGGCGACCCCGCACGAGGCCATGAAGAGTACCAGCCCGAGCCACTCGACTCTCTGCAAAGAGAGGAACTTCGCCGTAGGAACGTGGATGCCCTGCGTACTCCCATCGCAGGAGAAACCCCCGAGGCTCGTGCCTTGGAGGAGGCACGTCTAGCCAATTTGGCCGAACGCACTCGACTGGAGAATCTTCAGCGAGCACTCGACGAGCGCACGCGGCAACGAGTTCCCGACACCAGTCGACGTCAACTCTTCCCGCCGACTCAGGTATATCGAACCCCAATCTAGAATTTAGCAGCTGCGACCTGTATAGCAGAGTCCATCCAGCCTTCTCACTCGGAAGCTGGCAGAGGCTTGATGCAGATCAGGGATCTGCTCCAGGCAGCAGGAGACCAGA
Source organism: Triticum aestivum (assembly GCF_018294505.1). Classification (NCBI taxonomy): domain Eukaryota; kingdom Viridiplantae; phylum Streptophyta; class Magnoliopsida; order Poales; family Poaceae; genus Triticum; species Triticum aestivum. The sequence continues at coordinate 279,760,768 of NC_057813.1, forward strand.
ATTCAGCTGTGTCGCAGTCGCGCAACTGAATTCACAGTTGATCCGTCGCTGCGAATACGGTTCAATCGGCTCACAGCCCCAGAATCGGCGAGGCCAATATGGTGACCGACTCGACCGAGATGATAGGCGTCGAGTGCCCAATTCCCCTCCGAGGGGTGGGTCTTACGCTCCTCGGCAACAAGATGATAGGCGTCAGTTCAGTACAGGGCGAAGGGTTCCAGTCGACCCCAGAGAACCAGGCTTCGACGCGCGATCCATTATCGTGCAAGGTTTGGTCGACCAGAATAGAGCCCATCGAGGCGGACTCGACAAAGATGCACCCACAAGCAGTCGAGTGCATGTTTTTGGTCCTGAATGTTTCAGCAGAGCTATCAGAGCCGCAGTTATCCCTCCCAATTTCAGGTTGGCAACAGGAGTCAGCAAGTTCACTGGTGAGTCTAAGCCTGAAACTTGGCTTGAGGACTACTGAGTGGCATTTCAGATTGGTGGTGGGAACGATGAGGTGGCCATGAAGCATTTGCCCCTCATGCTGGAAGGTTCTGCCAGGGCATGGTTGACTCAATTACCTCCTAGCAGCATTTACACTTGGGAAGATCTGTCCCGAGTGTTCGTCAGAACGTTTGAAGGAACTTGCAAGCGACCAGCTGGACTGACAGAGTTGCAAGTCTGCGTGCAGAAGACCAATGAGACTCTCAGAGAGTATATTCAGAGATGGATCACTTTGCACCACACTGTGGAGAATGTGTCTGATCATCAGGCAGTCTGCGCCTTCAAAGATGGCGTCAAGAACAAAGAACTGAGTTTGAAGTTTGGTCGAACCGGTGACATGACCTTGAGTCGGATGATGGAGATTGCTACCAAGTACGCCAACGGCGAAGAAGAAGACCGACTCCGAAGCGGCAAGCACAAGCCGAGTCAGTCGGAAAAAGGAAACACCAGTCGGAAACAGAAGCGGAAGGCTGAACCGGCAGCTCCTGGAGAGGGTCTGGCCGTGACTCAGGGAAAGTTTAAGGGGAAACCAAAAGGATCCTGGAACCCTAGGAAGGTAAAGGATAAAGAAGGCAACGACGTAATGGATATGCCATGTCACATCCACACGAAGAAAGACGAAGAGGGGAATATCATCTACCCGAAGCACACCACTCGCCAATGTCGACTCCTGATCCAGCAGTTTCAGGGAAAACAGTCTAAGGACAAGGAGAAAGAGTCGGACAAGGCCGAAGACAAGGAGGACAGTGAGGAAGGATATCCACATATCAACTCCACTCTGATGATCTTTGCAGATGTGGAAAGCAGGAGTCGACTGAAAGTCATTAACCGAGAGGTGAACATGGTTGCCCCAGCAAAAGCAAATTATCTGAAATGGTCCCAAATACCCATCACATTCGACCAATCTGATCACCCGACTCATATTTCCACCCCTGGGAGGCAAGCTTTGGTGGTCGATCCAGTTGTCGAAGGCACTCGACTGACAAAAGTGCTGATGGACGGTGGAAGCGGGCTGAATTTGTTGTATGCAGACACACTGAAAGGAATGGGCATTCCGATGTCCCGACTAAGCACTAGTAACATGAGCTTTCATGGAGTTATACCAGGGAAGAAAGCCGAGTCACTTGGCCAAATAGCTTTGGACGTGGTGTTTGGTGATTCGAAACATTTTCGCAAAGAAAAGTTGACGTTTGAGGTCGTGGATTTTCAGAGTGCATATCATGCCATTTTGGGGAGACCAGCTTACGCACGGTTCATGGCTCGACCATGTTACGTGTACCTCAAATTGAAGATGCCCGGCCCCAAAGGAGTGATCACTGTCACCGGTGATCGGAAAAAGGCAGAAGAGGGCTTTCAGAACGGCTCAAAGATTGCCGATTCCCAGGTGACAGCGGTCGAGTTCGAGGAATACAAGCAAAACGCAGATCCGAGTGACTTGCTGCGATCCAAGAAACCCGCCACAGAGTCTGCATTTCAGTCGTCCGGAGAGACGAAGCCTGTTCACATTCACCCGACCGACCCCGATGCAGCTCCGACCCGTATCTCCACAACACTCGACCCAAAATAGGAAGAAGCGCTCATCCAGTTCCTCCGTGAGAACTGGGACATTTTTGCATGGAAGCCCGCTGACATGCCAGGTGTTCCCAGGGGACTGGCTGAGCATCGCCTAAGAGTCGACTCATCTGCAAAACCAGTCAAAGAGCATCTTCGGCGGTCCGCCGTCCAGAAGAGAAAAGCCATTGGTGAGGAAGTGGCTCGACTGTTGGCGGCAGGATTTATCTGAGAGATATACCACTCCAAGTGGCTCGCTAATGTCGTCATGGTTCCTAAGAAGGACAAGTCGCTTCGAATGTGCATTGATTTCAAGCACATCAACCGGGCCTGGCCGAAAGATCATTTTCCTCTCCCTCGCATAGATCAAATTGTTGACTCGACCGCGGGATGCGAGAGACTGTCTTTTCTAGATGCCTACTCCGGGTACCACCAGATCCGTCTGTACGGACCCGACGAGGTAAAAACAGCTTTCATCACTCCATTCGGGTGCTTCTGCTATATCACCATGCCATTCGGCCTCAAGAATGCCGGAGCCACATTTATGCGAATGATTCAGAAGTGTTTACTCACTCAAATCAGTCGGAATGTGGAAGCATATATGGATGATATTGTTGTCAAGTCACAAAAAGGTTCCGACCTGCTCACTGATCTCGCCGAAACATTTTCCAACCTCAGAAGGTATGATATCAAGCTCAATCCATCAAAGTGCACATTTGGAGTTCCTGGTGGCAAGTTACTCGGTTTCCTCGTTTCCGAACGGGGAATCGACGCTAATCCAGAGAAGATTGGCACTATTCTCCGAATGAAACGCCCTGTGCGAGTGCACGATGTCCAGAAGCTTACTGGATGCTTGGCCGCATTAAGTCGATTCATCTCACGACTCGGTGAAAAGGCATTGCCTCTTTACCGACTGATGAAGAAGGCAGACAAGTTCGAGTGGACTCCAGAAGCTGATGCGGCGTTTGCCGAGCTAAAAGCTCTGCTCTCCACCCAGCCGGTGCTTGCTGCTCCAATCAGCAAAGAGCCTCTGTTGCTCTATATCGCAGCCACAGGACAAGTCGTCAGTACTGTGCTTACGGTCGAGCGGGAAGAAGAAGGAAAAGCTCTCAAAGTTCAGCGCCCAGTGTATTATTTGTCTGAAGTCTTGACTCCATCCAAGCAGAGATATCCTCATTATCAGAAGCTTGTGTACGGAATATACATGACCACAAAGAAGGTTGCTCATTATTTCTTTGATCATTCCATCACAGTCGTCAGCGACGCTCCACTATCAGTGATTTTGCACAACAGAGATGCAACTGGTCGAGTGGCCAAATGGGCGATTGAACTTCTTCCCCTTGATATCAAGTTTGAGGCAAAGAAAGCCATTAAGTCCCAGGCAATAGTAGATTTCCTCGCCGAGTGGATCGAACAGCAGCAGCCGACTGAAGTTCACTCGGAGCATTGGACCATGTTCTTTGATGGCTCTAAGATGTTGAATGGTTCCGGTGCTGGGGTTGTCCTGGTTTCCCCCAGAGGAGATAAGCTCAGATATGTGCTCCAGATTCACTTTGATTCCTCCAACAATGAGGCAGAATATGAGGCCCTCTTATATGGGTTGCGCATGGCCATTTCACTCGGCGTCCGTCGCCTGATGGTCTATGGCGACTCGGATTTAGTGGTCAACCAGGTGATGAAGGAGTGGGACCTGAGAAGCCCAGGCATGACTGGATACTGCAGTGCAGTGAGGAAGCTGGAAAAGAAGTTCGAGGGGTTGGAGCTCCATCATATACCCCGACTGAAAAATCAAGCAGCTGATGATCTAGCAAAGATAGGTTCCAAGAGAGAAGCCATTCCGAGTGGTGTGTTCTTGGAGCATATACACACTCCGTCAGTCAAAGAAGATCCTTTCACCGAAGAAACTCCACAGCCCAAGAGTGCCACAGATCCGACTGAGGTTGATGTCCCAGCAGTGGTCGACTTGATCATGGAGGTCTTGGTGGTCATTCCCGACTGGACAGTTCCATATGTCGCGTATATCCTGAGAAAAGAGCTTCCGGAGGATGAGGAAGAGGCTCGACAGATCGTCCGTCGATCTAAGGCCTTTACCGTAATCAAAGGACAACTATACAGAGAAAGCGCGACTGGAGTTGGTCAGAAGTGCATAACACCAGAAGAAGGTCGACTCATCCTCAATGATATCCACTCGGGAACCTGTGGTCATCATGCGTCCTCTCGGACCATCGTGGCCAAAGCATACCGAGCCGGATTTTACTGGCCAAAGGCGAATGAGATGGCAAAGGAGATAGTGGATAAGTGCGAGGGATGTCAGTTCTACTCGAATATGTCGCACAAGCCTGCATCGGCTCTGAAGACCATCCCACTCGTCTGGCCTTTCGCAATATGGGGGTTGGACATGGTCGGTCCTTTGAGAACAGGACGAAGCGGCTTCACGCATGTACTGGTGGCAGTCGACAAGTTCACCAAGTGGATCGAGGCTAAACCAATCAAGAACCTTGACACCGGTACTGCTGTTAGCTTCATCAGGGAACTAATATTCAGATATGGAGTCCCGCACAGCAACATTACGGATAATGGGTCAATCTTTGACTCGGAGGAATTCAGAGATTTCTGTAACTCCCAAGGCACACGGGTCGACTACGCTTCAGTCGCCCATCCGCAGTCGAATGGACAAGCAGAGCGAGCTAATGGCCTGATTCTCAAGGGATTGAAACCCCGACTGATGCGTGATCTCAAGCACGCAGCTGGAGCTTGGGTCGACGAACTTCCCTCAGTGCTTTGGGGGCTGCGGACCACACCTAATCGGTCGACCGGAAGAACTCCATTCTTCTTGGTCTACGGAGCTGAAGCAGTCTTGCCGAGTGATCTTCTCCACAATGCTCCTCGAGTTGAAATCTACAACGAAGCAGAGGCTGAACAAGCGCGGCAGGACGCAGTCGACCTTTTAGAGGAAGAAAGGGAGATGGCTCTGATCCGGTCGACCATCTACCAACAAGATTTGCGTCGTTTCCACGCCAGAAATGTGAGAGGTCGAGCCTTCCAGGAAGGATATTTAGTTCTCCGAGTGGATCAGCACAAACCACACAAGCTTGCTCCTTCTTGGGAAGGTCCCTTCATCGTCACCAAGGTTCTCCAAAACGGGGCGTACCGTCTTTACAACGTCGAGCATAATATCGACGAGCCCCGAGCTTGGAACGCGAAACTACTCCGCCCATTTTATACTTAAGTTTTATCACTCGGATGAGTTGCAATAAAGTACTTCTGTAGTCCATGGACCTCAAAATAACAGTGTCATAGTTCCTCCATAATTTTTGTCACTTTTTATTTTTGTCCAATAAAATTCCCCCTCAGTGGGTGACTTAGCCGCGAATCCGTTTCGCCTAAGTTTGTAAAAATCCTACCGAGTGGTGAGCCAGACTCCCACTCGGAGGCTTAGCTGCGAATCCGTTTCGCCTAAGTTATCAAAATCCTACCGAGTGGTAAGCCAGACTTCCACTCGGGGGCTTAGCTGCAGCCCTGTGCTCGCCTAAGTTGTAAAAAATACTACCGAGTGAAGAGCAAGCCTCTCACTCGGGGGCTTAGCTGCAGTCCAAGCACTCGCCTAAGTTATAAAAATCCTACCGAGTGAAGAGCAAGCCTCTCACTCGGGGGCTTAGCTTCAGTCCAAGGACTCGCCTAAGTTTGTAAAAATCCTACCAAGTGAAGAGCAAACTTCTCACTCGGGGGCTTAGCTGCAGTCCAAGGACTCGCCTAAGTTTGTAAAAATCCTACCGAGTGAAGAGCAAACCTC
>NC_057813.1:279766758-279767353 GCF_018294505.1 Triticum aestivum
CTGCAGTCCAAGGACTCGCCTAAGTTTGTAAAAATCCTACCAAGTGAAGAGCAAACCTCTCACTCGGGGGCTTAGCTGCAGTCCAAGCACTCGCCTAAGATATAAAAATCCTACCGAGTGGTAAGCCGGACTTCCACTCGGAGGCTTAGCTGCAGTCCAAGTACTTGCCTAAGTTATCAAAATCCTACCGAGTGGAGAGCAAACCTCTCACTCAGAGGCTTAGCTGCAGTCCAAGTACTCGCCTAAGTTATCAAAATCCTACCGAGTGAAGAGCAAACCTCTCACTCGGGGGCTTAGCTGCAGTCTAAGCACTCGCCTAAGTTATAAAAATCCTACCGAGTGAAGAGCAAACCTCTCACTCGGAGGCTTAGCTGCAGCCCAGTGCTAGCCTAAGTTATCAAAACCCTACCGAGTGAAGAGCAAACCTCTCACTCGGAGGCTTAGCTGCAGCCCAGTGCTAGCCTAAGTTATCAAAATCCTACCGAGTGAAGAGCAAACCTCTCACTCGGGGGCTTAGCTGCAGCCCAGTGCTAGCCTAAGATATAAAAATCCTACCGAGTGAAGAGTAAACCTCTCACTCGGAGGCTTAGCTGCA
>NC_057813.1:280067406-280159960 GCF_018294505.1 Triticum aestivum
GGCATCTCCGGTCGGAACTTGGGTGGACACCGCACCTGCCGCAGGGAGAGGGTGAAACAGCACAGCCCCGGCGCTTCTTTGGAAGCGCGTGTCGGCTGGGTCGACGGAGGGGCACCCACCATCGGGGTCGGCGGCGCGATCTGGCAGTCGGGGTAAAGGATTTCCGATGCACCCCTACCTGGCATGCCAAAATGTCAGATTACGGGTTCCGCAAACCCTTGAGAGGTTTGAACTCTGGGGTACGTGCAGAGATCTCAACCTATTCAGCCTGCCTACTCGCGATCCTCCTAAGCCTAGCACGTCGAGCTCGAAGAGACAAAGAAACACAACAACTTATCCTTGTTCGGGCCACCTTGCGGTGTAATACCCTACCCCAGCATTTTGGTGGATTGCCTCAGAGGGATGTGGATGAACTTATATAGTGGATGAACTGGCCTCAGGAGATGAGGTGTTCTTGAGGTCGAGAGAGCTGGTGAGGCGGTCAGGTGAGAATGGATCCCATCCCCCTCTATGGCGGTGGCTAAGTCCTATTTATAATGGCCTTGGTCCTCTTCGCAAATATTGGTGGGAAGAGATCCCACAACGGCCGGATTTGAAAGGGGACAAGTAGTAGAACTTATCCTGACAAAAATAGTCTTCGCCTACGAAAAGCCCCTGGTCGTGACGCTGCGGTGGGCTTGGTGATGACCTCCGTCCTGCCGTCCTGGAGATGTTGGTCTTGTTGCACCAGAATGGAAACCTTTGGCTAATTCATTGGGACTCCGCGCCTATGGCTTGCCTCCCTTGAACCGAAGAGGAAACCTGCGCTCTACGCCCGCTAGCGCCCGTCTGGCGCCCGCCTGGCCTTGGTCCTCATGGCTCACGTCAGCTGAGCCTCGTGAGGTAAACCTTGCATGGAACTCTCTGCCCCTCGGGAGCCAGCCTGAAGAGGCTGGTCCCCTCGGGGGTCTTGGCGTCGTCCGCCTCGCGAGGCTTGGCCCCTCGCGAGGGTCTTGAGTTGTTGATGCTGAAGCTGGGCTGTACCAGGCCGTCGATGGAGCCATGCGGTGGGCAGCAGGCAGGCAGGGCTGGATACCCCCATATCAAAAATGCCGAAAATCTCATCAAAAACGAGTTTTCCCATTGCGACTCACCTACTATACTACATCATGCTCCCAAGGGGCAACGCTCACACCAGCGTGCCGTAGCACAAGCGTCCTCTAAGAAGACGACGCTTGCACAAGGCGCATCTCTGAAAAGAAAGGCGAACAATGATACAGTCGGGCCCTCTTCTGTGTCAAAGAGGTATAACCATTTAGCACGCACTCAACGAATAGATCAGACATTGACGTTCCCTACTATGCCATATTGCAGGAGGAGTGTACGTCGGACAGCATTCGGAGACCTGGCCGGACATGCAAACACTAGTCCAGCCCAGGACCCTGCCACGAGGACTGGAGGGGATGCGGGAGCAATGCCGTATTGTCATCTCCCCGAGGATTCAAATAATGTATCCATCACAAAATCCGATGTGGAGAGTGTAATGGGTCATCGGCGGCGGAGAGCGGCCATGCGTGACCCGAACTTCACCGAAGAGGCTTTCCATGCCTTCGGCTCAACGGATGCTTATATCCGAGCTGCTCGGGATGGACTTGCTGGAGCCACTCACAAACTTTCAAAGGATATGCGGGTAAGTACTTTTATGCAGATTCAATAATCATATGCTACTAGCCCTCGAGTCTTGGAGCAATTGGCCCAACTAATGTAAGAGTCATTATATTGTCAGGTACTTATGGAGAGGAATAACATATTATCGAAGGAGCTGGAGGTATGCTGAACTAAGCTGACTGGTGCCACCACCGAACTGGATAATTTGGAGAGATCCAAGAAGGCACCTGATGGTAAGTACAACAGCAGCTCGGAAATAAGGTTCCGTGCCTACAACGAAGTTGCTTAAATATGCTTTTGTCTCATTGGTAGGCTCGACAGATCAACTGGAGGACAGGCTAAGGGTTGCTCAAGCGAACAAAGAACATGCCGAAGGGCAAGAAGCCGCTGGTCAACGTGTATTGACATGGACCATTAATGAAAAGAACAAACTACAGGATGCAAATATCAAGCAAGCTGAAGAACTGAAGGATTTAAGAGCCCAATTATTGGATGCTTTTAAGGAGAATAAGAAGCTGAAAGGTGGCATATTCCGTATGCTCTTTCACCTACTTTGGCACACGTTCTCCTGTTTGAAAATTTTACAAGTTTGCTTTTGTAGGTATGTTAACCGGATGTCCCGAAGGAGAAGTGTCTGGATTCCAAGGCGACCTGCTACAAGAGCTGTCCAAAGTGCACGAGCTCGCCCGGAAAGCATTGAGCAACATGGCAAAGGCTTTATGGCCATCGGATCCCTCTCTAGGAAGTATGGATGAGCTTGCAAATTTGTTTAAGGGAGCTCGTCGCCGTTTGGAGCTATGGAAGATATCAGCATGTCGAGAAGGCGCCCAAGAAGCCTGGGCCATGGTGAAAACACGATATACCAAGCTTGATCCGAATCATATGGCCCGGGTCGGACCTTGGGGACCAGATGGACAGGAAATTCCTATTAGCTTAGTGTACGACCAAGTGAAAACAGCCTCTAAGTTTTCTCAACATGATTGTAAAACTAGACAACCTACTAGAGGGTCTAGAAGAAGAAGAAGTTTTTAAGTCTAAGTAGTAGTGTACTTTATTGAAAAACATATTATCTAGCCGAATTGTAAAACGATTGTCATGGCAGACTTTCCGCTTCAGCCTCCATAACCCGAGGTTTCGAGTGTTTCCAGATACCGTTGGTAAACACCAAGGTATGTTCGGAAACTAGGCAGTCTGGTCATAGTTGCTTAAACATACAAGTTTATTCGGGGAGTTATGTTATATTACATTTGATCGTAAGAAACATCTTCCAGAGAGAATAGTTCCATTAAGTGTTCCTTTCCCTGGGCCAGCATGCATATTTGTGCATGCATAAGTTGTAGTGCGAGAAATCATAGTACGCATTATAATTGGAGGCGTATATTGCAATGAGGGTAGTTCGTCTCTTGTCCGCCGACTGATTATTCCCTTAAGAACGCTAACTTTCGGCTTCACCCATCTCAGGTACACGTCCGGATAACCTAGCTGTAACAATCGCAGAGGTGCTCCCTTTATGCCCTAGCCGAACAAGCGGGAACATAGGGCATAAGCACAGGAGCCAGGCAACCCAGCTTGGCAAAAACTTAAGTCATAAAGGTGCATATAATGGCGAAGACAAGGCACATATGAGTAGACAAGACATATATATGGTGAGCTTGATGCTCGAAAATAATAATCATAATAAGCTTCTATGCAAAGAAGCCCCCAAGTATCATGGGGTATGTACATTTAATGATGTATATCCCTCGAGTGTGCGGTTTATATGAACACTGGTAGAAGTCGTACAAAAAACAAAAAAGAGAGAAAAAAGGGGTGAGAGGGAGAAAAGAAAAGACGAAAAAAGTTATAGGTGTGAACTTAGGCGTAGAATCTCCGGAGCCGAGCGGCGTTCCATGGGTTTGGTTCCAAATGATTATCCAAAGTGTTGCGAAGGAGATAGGCTCCTCCAGCGAGAACTTCATCTATGCTAAAGGGACCCTCCCATTTGGGCTTGAGATTGTCCTTTTTCTTCTCTAGTAGGCGCAGGACGATTTCACCGATATTATAAGTCTTTGCCCATACTTCCCTGCTTTCATATCGCCGAGCTTGCTGTTGGTAAAATGCAGAACGGGCCTTTGCTACGTCGCGGTCCTCATCCAGTCCATCGAGATTGTCCTACTGGTCGAGCTTGGCCTCTCTCTCTCTTCATACATGCGCACTCGAGGTGAGTCATGAATAATGTCGCAAGGCAATACTGCCTCAGCGCCGTACACCATGAAAAAAGGTGTAAATCCGGTCATGCGATTGGGTGTAGTACGTAGCCCCCAGAGTAAAGAATCAAGTTCTTCAACCCAGTGCTTGTCTGATTCTCATAGAGATTGCACTAGTCTGGGTTTGATGCCGCTCATTATCAAGCCGTTAGCCCGTTCGACCTGACCATTTGTCTGAGGGTGATATACGGAGGCGTAATCGAGCTTGATGCCCAAATTAGCACACCAGGTTTTCATCTCATCGGCCGTAAAGTTAGAACCATTGTCAGTGATAATACTATGCGGGACACCATAACGGCATACCACACTGGATATGAAGTCTATAACTAGTCCGACTTCGGCCGTTTTGACTACTTTGGCCTCTATCTACTTAGTGAACTTGTCGACCATGACTATTAAATATTTCTTCTTATGGCTTCCCCCTTTGAGGGGCTCGACCATGTCAAGCCCCCAGACCGCAAAAGGCCACGTAATGGGGATTGTTCTTAAGGCAGTGGGCAGCATATGGCTTTGATTTGTGAAAAGCTGGCATCCAACACATCGCTGTATGAGGTCTTGTGTGTCTGCTCGGGCCATGGGCCAAAAGAAACCTGTATGGAAGGCCTTACTTACAAGGGCCTGGGCTACGACATGATGGCCACCAAGACCGGCGTGTATTTCGGCCAAGAGCTACCATCGTTCTTCTTCGGAGATACACCTTTGGAGTACTCCGGTGGTACTTTTCTTGTACAGTTCCCCCTCATGGACTTTGTAGGCCTTCGAGCGTTGGACAACGCGAAGGGCCTCCGTCTGGTCATCAGGGAGCTCATTCCTAGTAAGGTAGGTGAGGAAAGTTTCGGTCCATGGGGCGATTACAGCAATGATTTCGTGAGCCGATGGTGTTACTTCGGTATCCGAACCCCCGACGATATCGAGACTGTGTTTGGAATTTGGGGGTGTGATCGGTTTCGGAACGATGTTGCCGCTGTTGTCCCGCCGTACGACGGAGGGCTTGAAGAGCCTCTCCACAAAGGTGTTAGGCGGGATGAGGTCGCGCTTGGTGCCTATGCGGGCAAGTATGTCCGTAGCCTGATTACTCTCTCAAGCCACATGATGAAACTCGAGCCCTTCAAACCGAGCTGAAATTTGAGTATGGCATTGCGGTAAGCTTCCATCTTCGAATCTTTTACGTTGACGTCTCCATTTATCTGAGATATTGCGAGGTTTGAGTCCCTGCGTACTTCAAGGCATTGTATGCCCATGGAGACGGTCATCCGGAGACCATGCAGAAGGGCCTCGTATTCGGCTGCTTTATTAGAGTCTGTGTAGACTATTTGTTGCACATAACGGATTGTGTCTCCTATGGGGGATGTCAAGATGACACCAACCCCCAATCCGGCTAACATTTTAGAGCCGTCGAAGTGCATCACCCAGTTGGAATATGTGTCGTAATCTTTAGGGAGTTCGGCCTCTGTCCATTCGGCGGTGAAGTCAGCCAACACACGAGATTTTATAGCTCGACGTGGTTTGTAAGTTATTTCAAATGGCAAGAGCTCAATGGCCATTTGGCAATCCGACCGGTGGCATCCCGATCATTTATAATATCGTTAAGTGGCACTTCGGAGGCCACCATGATCGAGCACTCTTGAAAGTAGTGTCGCAGCTTGCGGGATGCCATGAAGACCGCATATTCTATCTTTTTATAATGAGGGTATCGGGATTTGCATGGTGTAAGGACCGTCGATACATAATACATTGGTTTTTGGAGCAGGAATTTATGTCATCCTCATCTCGTTCGACGATGACCACCGCACTTACCACCTGGTGAGTTGCAGATATGTAGAGAAGCACCGGTTCACCGACGCTTGGTGCGGACAGCATTGGGTTACTTGCTAACAGAGCCTTTATTTCTTCTAGTCCGGCTGTGGTAGGGTCCGTCCACACGAAGTAGTCAGTACGACATAGCAAGCGATATAATGGCAACGCCTTTTCCCCTAGTCTGGAGATAAAAAGGCTTAATGCTACTACACACCCAGCTAATATTTATACCTACCTGAGGTCTATTGGTGTTGCCAACTGTGACAGGGCTCAGATTTTAGCGGGGTTTGCTTTGATTCCTCTATTGGAGACGATGAACCCAAGCAGCTTTTCGGTTGGAACACCGAAAACGCATTTTTCGGATTGAGCCGTATGTCATATGCTCGGAGGTTGTCGAATGTAAGGTGTAAGTCATCCACCAATGAATCGACATATTTGGTTTTGATGACTACGTCATCTACATATGCCTCCACAGTTTTACCGATCTGTTTTTCCAGGCATGTTTGAATCATGCATTGGTAGGTTGCGCCGGCTTTCTTGAGCCCTAAAGGCATAGTGTTGAGGCAGAAGGGCCCATACAGAGTGATGAATGCCGTGGCGGCTTGGTCGGATTCCTTCATCTTAATTTGATGGTATCCAGAATATGCATCAAGGAAGCACAAGGAATCGTTCCTGCGGTTGCGTCGATAATCTGGTCAATTCGAGGTAGTGGGAAGGGGTCCTTAGGGCAATTCTTATTAAGGACTTTGAAATCGACACACAAGCACCAGGATTTATCCTTCTTAGTTACCATGACCAGGTTTGCTAGCCAGTTCGGGTGTTTGATCTCTCTTATAAACCTGGCTTCAGGTAGCTTGGCTAGTTCCTCCCCCATAGCCTGTCATTTGGGTTCGGAGAATCGGCGCAGAGTTTGCTTGATTGGTTTGTATCCTTTCAGTATATCGAGGCTATGCTCGGCCAGTCTTCGTGGGATACCTGGCATATTCGAAGGGTTCGAGGCAAAAAAATTATAGTTCACACACAGGAATGCGCGTAATGCGGCGTCCACCGTCAGATCTAGCTGTGCCCCAATGGAAGCTGTTTTCTTGGGGTCCGTCGAGTGGACTTGAAATTTGACTATTTCTTCTGCTGGCTTGAAGGAAGTAGATTTGGGTCTCTTATCAAGGATTACATCATCCCTGTCTACTATAGAATGTAGAGTAGTTAATTCCTCGGCCGCGAGGGCCTCGGATAATGCCTCGAGGGCTAGAGAGGCGGGTTTTTTTTCGTGCGGAGTGCTATGTCCGGATCACTGGTGGTAGTGATAATTCCATTGGGCCCGGGCATTTTGAGCTTCATATACCCGTAATGGAGTATGGCTTGGAAGCGCGTGAATGTGTCTCGCCCCAGCAAAGCGTGATACCCACTGTTGAATGGTGCCACATGGAAGAGTAACTCTTTGGACCTGTAGTTCTCCGGTGTGCCGAATACCACGTCAAGTTTGATTTTTCCCGAGCATCTGGCCTCCCGACTAGGGATAATACCGCGACAGGTTGTGTTACTATGCTCAATGTGACTCCTGCCATATGCATTTTATTGAGCGTGTCCTCGTAGATGAGGTTCAGTCCGCTATCGCTGTCCATGAGCACTTTAGTGAGCCGAAAGCCATCTATGATTGGGTTTAGTACCAAAGCGGCTGGTTCTTGGACTAAGCGGGCTCTTGGTTCGTCATCAGCGTCGAAGTGATCGTCGTGTCGTTCCAAGGATTCACTACTGCCACGTGGTAGACTTCGGCTTGGTCGCGGAGCGCCCTTTTGCACCGATTATTTGAAGAAAAGCTCCCGAAGACCGTGAATACTTTGGGATCATTGTCCTCCCAAGAGTAATTATCTGGAGTGTGGTTAGTGACGATACCCTCGCCACTCTTGGCCACCTGCCAGAGTATCCAACATGCTCGAAGGCTATGCATTGGTTCGTTGTTAGGCGTCATGTGAATTTTACAGGGCTTGTCGAGCCATTCCCCAAGAACAGTTTTGTGCCGTGTAACGGGTTTAATTTTCTTGTCCACGGGGTGATGATTGGGTGCTTCACAAGGGTGCGTCCTCTTTGCCCGTCCCGGGGATGGCCCAAAGGCCTGCGGTCCCCAACGGGCTGTCTGGGTTTTCTAGGCATTTTCCATTGCGCAGTACTTCTGTACTATATGTGCCAAATCGGCAAAGTGCAGTATGCGATGGCGGTTGAGGGCATTAAGGTTTCCCTCATCCGTGCAATTTTTGCAAAATACTGAGATTGCATCGTCACAGTAGAAATCCTTGATCTTGTTTTTAACAAGTAGGAATCTAGCCCAAAAGTGATGGACCGTTTCCTGAGGTTGCTGCCGCACATACATTATGTCGCATATGTCCGAAGGACCGGAGTTGCTTGGGGAATATTTCTTGTGGTAGGTGGGCGGGTTCAAATCCGAAACCTGACCCAGTGAGAAGTCCGAATTCTGGAGAATCCCTGGGGTTACAGGCCTGGGCTCCGGAGCATCCGGTGCATTTTTAGGCTCAACACCTGATTCCATGTTCGGAAGACAAGAAGTGTATTCCGGGAGACGGTAGTTCGGTTCTCCAAGCTCGGAAACCCGAACATACTTTGTTCTCAGCGTAGGAGAAGAGTCATTGTCGGCTTGTTCCTCCACGATTGCCACATGATGGGTTATCGGTGAAGATCTGATTTCTCTCTGACCGGGTTTAAGCCCAATCCGATCATAGTTGGTTGCGACCCCCAGGGCGGCGATACAGTCTAGCAGTTCGTCTAAGGCCGATAAATTGATACGTCTCCAACGTATCTATAATTTTTGATTGCTCCATGCTACTTTATCCACTGTTTTGGACTATATTGGGCTCTATTTTTCAATTTAATAATATTTTTGGGACTAACCTATTAACCGGAGGCCCAGCCCAGAATTGCAATTTTTTTCCTATTTCAGTGTTTCGAAGAAACGGAATATCAAACGGAATGAAACCTTCGGAAACGTGATTTTCTCACCGAACGTGATCTAGGAGACTTGGACCCTACTCCAAGAAGTAACAGAGGCAGTCACAAGGGTGGGGGGCTCCCCCCTAGGGCGCGCCCCCCTGCCTCGTGGGCCCCCTGTTGCTCCACTGATGTACTCCTTCCTCCTGTATATACATACGGACCCCCAAACGATCAGAACAGGAGCCAAAAACCTAATTCCACCGCCGCAACCTTCTGTATCCACGAGATCCCATCTTGGGGCTTGTTTTGGAGCTCCGCCGGAGGGGGCATCCACCATGGAGGGCTTCTACATCAACACCATAGCCCCTCCGATGAAGTGTGAGTAGTTTACTTTAGACCTTCGGGTCCATAACTAGTAGCTAGATGGCTTCTTCTCTCTTTTTGGATCTCAATACAATGTTCTCCCCCTCTCTCGTGGAGATCTATTTGATGTAATCTTCTTTTTGCGGTGTGTTTGTTGAGATCGATGAATTGTGGGTTTATGATCAAGTTTATCTATGAATAATATTTGAATCTTCTCTGAATTCTTTTATGTATGATTGAGTTATCTTTGCAAGTCTCTTTGCATTATCAGTTTGGTTTGGCCTACTAGATTGATCTTTCTTGCCATGGGAGAAGTGCTTAGCTTTGGGTTCAATCTTGTGGTGTCCTTACCCAGTGACAGAAAGGGTTGCAAGGCACGTATTGTATTGTTGCCATCGAGGATAACAAGATGGTTTTTTTATCATATTGCATGAATTTATCCCTCTACATCATGTCATTTGATTAAGGTGTTACTCTGCTTTTAACTTAATACTCTAGATGCATGTTGGATAGCGGTCGATGAGTGGAGTAATAGTAGTAGATGCAGAATCGTTTCGGTCTACTTGTCTTGGACGTGATGCCTATACACATGATCATACCTAGATATACTCATAATTATGCTCAATTCTGTCAATTGCTCAACAATAATTTGTTCACCCACCATAGAATATCTATGCTCTTGAGAGAAGCCACTAGTGAAACCTATGGCCCCCGGGTCTATTCTCATCACATAAATCTCCATTACTTTATTACTTGCTTTGTTTTTACATTGCCTTTTACTTTTCACTTTGCATCTATATAACAAAAATACCAAAAATATTATTTATCATCTCTATCAGATCTCACTCTCGTAAGTGACCTTGAAGGGATTGACAACCCCTAATCGCGTTGGTTGCGAGGAGCTATCATTTTGTGTAGGTACGAGGGACTTGTGCGTGGTCTCCTACTGGATTGATACCTTGGTTCTCAAAAACTGAGGGAAATACTTACGCTACTTTGCTGCATCATCCTCTCCTCTTGGGGGAAATCCAACGTAGTGCTCAAGAGGTAGCAAGAAGAATTTCTGGCGCCGTTGCCGGGGAGGCTCACGCAAGAGCAAGTCAACCATACCAAGTCCCATCACAATCCCTATCTCTCGCATTACACTATTTTCCATTTGCCTCTTATTTTGCTCTCCCCCACTTCACCCTTGCCGTTTTATTCGCCCTCTCTTTCCCAATCTCCTCCTCCTCTTTTTCCCGTTTGCCTTTTCCCGTTGCCTTTCTGTTTTCTTGTGTGTTGGATTACTTGTTGCCATGGCGCAAGGTAATACCAAATTGTGTGACTTCTCAAATACCAATAATAATGATTTCCTTAGTACTCCGATTGCTCCTCTTAATAATGATGAGTCTTGTGAAATCAATACCGCTCTGCTGAATCTTGTTATGAAAGATCAATTCGCCGGCCTTCCTAGTGAAGATGCCGCTACTCATCTAAACAATTTTGTTCATTTGTGTGATATGCAAAAGAAGAAAGATACGGATAGCAATATTGTCACATTGAAGTTATTTCTGTTTTCACTTAGAGATCGTGCTAAAGTTTGGTTTTCGTATTTGCCGAAAAATAGTATTGATTCTTGGAACAAGTGCAAAGATGCTTTTATCTCTAAGTATTTTCCTCCCGCTAAGATCTTCACTCTTAGGAACGATATTATGAATTTTAAACAACTTGATCATGAGCATGTTACCCAATCTTGGGAAAAAATGAAATTGATTCTTCGCAATTGCCCTACTCATGGTTTGAATTTATGGATGATCATACAAAATTTTTATGCCAGATTGAATTTTGCTTCTAGAAATATTTTAGATTCGGCTACAGGAGGCACGTCTATGGAAATTACATTAGGAGATGCTACAAAATTGCTTGATAATATTATGGCTAATTATTCTCAATGCACACCGAAAGATTTTCTAGTAAAAGAGTGCATGCCATAGAAGAAATCAATGTTTTGAGTGAAAAGATGGATGAACTTATGAAGATGTTTGCTACTAAAAATACTCCTCTTGATCCCAATGATATGCCCTTGTCTACTTTGATTGATAATAATAATGAATCTATGGATGTGAATTTTGTTGGTAGGAATAGTTTTGGAAACAACGCGTATAGAGGGAATTTTAATCCTAGTCCTTATCCTAGTAATCCTTCTAATAATTATGGAAATTCCTACAACAACTCTTATGGAAATTTTAATAATATGCCCTCTGAATTTGAGAGTAGTCTTAAAGAGTTTATGAATTCACAAAAGAATTCTAATGCTTTGCTTGAAGAGAAATTGCTTAAAGTTGATGATTTGACTAGGAACGTTGATGGAATTTCTCTTGAAATTGATTCTTCAAAGCTTAGATATACTCCTCCTAAGCATGATATCAATGAGTCTCTCAAAGCCATGAGAATTTCCACTGATGAGTGCAAAGAAAGAACCGCTAGGATGCGTGCTTCCAAAGATGCCTTTATTAAAGCGTGTTTTTCTAATTCCTATGAAAATCAAGATGAAGATCTAAAAGTTATTGATGTGTCCCCCGTTAAATCTTTGTTTTGCAATACGAATCTTGATGAAACTGAATATGATCTTCCTTTACCTAGAAGGCGTTCTAAGAATTCTGAGTTTTTAGATCTTGATGATGAAATTGATAAATGTGGGATTGAAAGAAATAAAAACCTAGATTTTGCTAAACCCACTATTTTGGATCTAAAGGAATTTAATTATGAAAATTGCTCTTTAATTGATTGTATTTCCTTGTTGCAATTCGTTCTAGATTCTCCTCATGCTTATAGTCAAAATAAGGCCTTTACCAAACACATTGTTGATGCCTTGATGCAATCTTATGAAGAAAAACTTGAGTTGAAAGTTTCTATCCCTAGCAAACTCTATGATAAGTGGGAACCTACTATTAAAATTAAAATTAAAGATTTTGAGTTTCATGCTTTGTGTGAGTTGGGTGCTAGTGTATCTACTATTCCCAAAACTTTGTGTGATTTGCTAGGTTTCCGTGACTTTGATGATTGCTCTCTAAACTTGCATCTTGCGGATTCCACTATTAAAAAGCCTATGGGAAGAATTAATGATGTTCTTATTGTTGCAAATAGGAATTATGTGCCTGTAGATTTTATCGTTCTTGATATAGATTGCAATCCTTCATGTCCTATTATTCTTGGTAGACCTTTCCTTAGAACGATTGGTGCAATTATTGATATGAAGGAAGGGAATATTAGATTCCTATTTCCCTTAAAGAAGGGCATGGAACACTTCCCTAGAAAGAAAATAAAATTACCATATGAATCTATCATGAGAGCCACTTATGCATTGCCTACCAAAGATGGCAATACCTAGATCAATCCTCGCTCTTATGCCTAGCTAGGGGCGTTAAACGATAGCGCTTGTTGGGAGGCAACCCAATTTTATTTTTGTTTTTTGTTTTCATTATGTTTAGGAATAAATAATCCATCTAGCCTCTGTTTGGATGTGGTTTTATGTTTTAATTAGTGTTTGTGCCAAGTAGAACCTATAGGATAACCTACGATGATAGTTGATTTGAGTCTGCTGAAAAATAGAAACTTTGCACGGACAAATATAATTTTGTTAAATCACAAAAACGTGATTTTGTGTTTATTCTTTTTGCTTATGTTCAATAAAAAAATTGTACAGGACTTCCTATTTTGGTAGGATATTTACAGTTCCATAAGATTGCATTAGTTACAGATTACTACAGACTGTTCTATTTTTGACAGATTCTATTTTGCGTGTGTTGTTTGCTTATTTTGATGAATCTATGGCTAGTAAAATAGTTTATAGTCCATAGAGAAGTTGGAATACAGTAGGTTTAACACCAATATAAATAAAGAATGAGTTAATTACAGTACCTTAAAGTAGTCTTTTGTTTTCTTTCTCTAATGGAGCTCACGAGATTTCTATTGAGTTTTCTGGTGTGAAGTTTTCAAGTTTTGGGTGAATTATTTTGATGGATTATGGAATAAGGAGTGGCAAGAGCCTAACCTTGAGGATGCCCATGGCACCCCCAATATAATACAAGGACACCAAAAAGTCAAAGCTTGGGGATGCCCCGGAAGGCATCCCCTCTTTCGTCTACTTCCATTGGTAATTTACTTGGAGCTATATTTTTATTCACCACATGATATGTGTTTTGCTTGGAGCGTCTTGTATTATTTGCGTCTTTTCTTGTTAGTTTACCACAATCATCCTTTCTGTACACACCTTTTGAGGGAGCCATACATGAATTGGAATTTTCTAGTATACTCTATATGCTTCACTTATATCTTTTGAGCGTGATAAGTTTTGCTCTAGTGCTTCACTTAGATCTTTTAGAGCACGGTGGTGGATTCGTTTTAAAGAAACTATTGATCTCTCATGCTTCACTTATATTATTTTGAGAGTCATTAATAGCATGGTAATTTGCTTAATATTAATATACTTGGTATTCAAGATATGTGCAACTTTCTTTTGAGTGCGTTGAATACTAAGATAAGTTTGATGCTTGATAATTGTTTTGAGATATGGAGGTGATAATATCAAAGTCATGCTAGTTGAGTAATTGTGAATTTGAGAAATGCTTGTGTTGAAGTTTGCAAGTCCCATAGCATGCACGTATGGTTAAAGTTGTGTAACAAATTTCAAACATGAAGTGTACCTGGCTTGTGCATCCTTATGAGTGGCGGTCGGGGACGAGCGATGGTCTTTTTCTACCAATCTATCCCCCTAGGAGCATGCACTTAGTACTTGATTTTTGATGACTTCTAAATTTTTGCAATAAGTATATGAGTTCTTTTGACTAAGGTTGAGTCCATGGATTATACGCACTTTTTCCTTTCCGCCTTTGCTAGCCTCTTCGGTACCATGCATTGCCGTTTCTCACCTTGAGAGTTGGTGCAAACTTCGCCGGTGCATCCAAACCCCGTGATACGATATGCTCTATCAGACATAAACCTCCTTATATCTTCCTCAAAACAGCCACCATACCTACCTACCATGGCATTTCCATAGCCATTCCGAGATATATTGCCATGCAACTTCCATCATCATATTCATGACATACATTACTTTTGTCATATTACCATTGCATGATCATGTAGTTGACATCGTATTTGTGGCAAAGCCATCATGCATTATTTTTCATACATCTCACTCTTGATTCATTGCACTATCTTGGTACACCGCCGGAGGCATTCATATAGAGTCATATCTTGTTCTAAGTTTTGAGTTGTAATCCTGATGTTGTAATCAATAGAAGTGTGATGATCATCATTATTAGAGCATTGTCCCCAAAGAAAAAAAGAGAAAGGCCAAAAAGTAAAAAAAAAGGCCAAAGAAAAAAAGGGAAAAAAGGGAAAAAAGAAAGGGGCAATGCTACTATCTCTTTTTCCACACTTGTGCTTCAAAGTAGCACCTTGTTCTTCATGTAGTGAGTCTTATATATTGTGCTTCAAAGTAGCACCTTGTTCTTCATGTAGTGAGTCTCATAAGTTGTATTTTTATACTAGTGGGAATTTTTAATTATAGAACTTGGCTTGTATATTCCTACGATGGGCTTCCTCAAATGCCCTAGGTCTTCATGAGCAAGCGAGTTGGATGCACACCCACTAGGTTTCTTTTGTTGAGCATTCATAGCTCTAGTGCATCTGTTGCGTGGCAATCCCTACTCCTCATGTTGACATCAATTGATGGGCATCTCCATAGCCCATTGATTATCCTCGTCAATGTGAGACTTTCTCCTTTTTTGTCTTCTCCACACAATCCCCATCATCATATTCTATTCCACCCATAGTGCTATATCCATGGCTCACGCTCATGTATTGCGTGAAGGTTGAAAAAGTTTGAGATTATTTAAGTATGAAACAATTGCTTGGCTTGTCATCG
Source organism: Triticum aestivum (assembly GCF_018294505.1). Taxonomy (NCBI): domain Eukaryota; kingdom Viridiplantae; phylum Streptophyta; class Magnoliopsida; order Poales; family Poaceae; genus Triticum; species Triticum aestivum. The sequence goes on from NC_057813.1 coordinate 280,082,314, forward strand.
GGGGTATAGAAGTTGGGAACATCTTTGTGTGACAAAAATGAAGCATAGCCTAACTATATGATTTTGTGGGGATGAACTTTCTTTTGCCATGCTATTTTAAGAAGACATGATTGCTTTGATTAGTAAGCTTGAAGTATTATTATTTTTATGTCAATATGAACTTTTGTCTTGAATCTTTCGGATCTGAATATTGATGCCACAATTAAGAAGATTTACATTGAAATTATGCCAAAGTATCACTCCGCATCAAAAATTCTCTTTTTATTATTTATCTACTCGAGGACGAGCAGGAACTAAGCTTGGGGATGCCTGATACGTCTCCAACGTATCTATAATTTTTGATTGCTCCACGCTACTTTATCTACTGTTTTGGACTATATTGGGCTTTATTTTCCACTTTTATACTATTTTTGGGACTAACCTATTAACCGGAGGCCCAGCCTAGAATTGCTGTTTTTTTTGCCTATTTCAGTGTTTCGAAGAAACGGAATGTCAAACGGAGTCCAAACGGAATGAAATCTTCGGAAACGTTATTTTCTCACTGAACGTGATCCAGGAGACTTAGACCCTACTCCAAGAAGTAACATAGGCGGTCACGAGGGTGGGGGGTACGCCCCCCCAAGGGCGCACCCCCCCTGCCTCATGGGCCCCCTGTTGCTCCACCGACGTACTCCTTCCTCCTATATATACCTACGTACCCCCAAACGATCAGAACAGGAGCCAAAAACCTAATTCCACTGCCGCAACCTTCTGTATCCACGAGATCCCATCTTGGGGCCTGTCCCGGAGCTCCACCGGAGGGGGCATCCACCATGGAGGGCTTCTACATCAACACTATAGCCCCTCCGATGAAGTGTGAGTAGTTTACTTCAGACCTTCGGGTCCATAGCTAGTAGCTAGATGGCTTCTTCTCTCTTTTGGGATCTCAATACAATGTTCTCCCCCTCTCTCATGGAGATCTATTCGATGTAATCTTCTTTGTGCGGTGTGTTTGTTGAGAACAATGAATTGTGGGTTTATGATCAAGTTTATCTATGAACAATATTTGAATCTTCTCTGAATTCTTTTATGTATGATTGAGTTATCTTTGCAAGTCTCTTCGAATTATCAGTTTGGTTTGGCCTACTAGACTGATCTTTCTTGCCATGGGCGAAGTGCTTAGCTTTGGGTTCAATCTTGCGGTGTCCTTACCCAGTGACAGAAAGGGTTGCAAGGCATGTATTGTATTGTTGCCATCGAGGATAACAAGATGGGGTTTTTATCATATTGCATGAATTTATCCCTCTACATCATGTCATCTTGCTTAAGGCATTACTCTATTTTTAACTTAATGCTCTAGATATGCATGATGGATAGCGGTCGATGAGTGGAGTAATAGTAGTAGATGCAGAATCGTTTCGGTCTACTTGTCTTGGATGTGATGCCTATATACATGATCATACCTAGATATACTCATAATTATGCTCAATTCTGTCAATTGCTCAACAATAATTTGTTCACCCACTGTAGAATATCTATGCTCTTGAGAGAAGCCACTAATGAAACCTATGGCCTCCGGGTCTATTCTCATCATATCAATCTCCATTACTTTATTACTTGCTTTGTTTTTTACTTTGCCTTTTACTTTTCACTTTGCATCTATATACCAAAAATACCAAAAATATTATTTATCATCTCTATCAGATCTCACTCTCATAAGTGACCGTGAAGGGATTGACAACCCCTAATCGCGTTGGTTGCGAGGAGCTATCATTTTGTGTAGGTACAAGGGACTTGTGCGTGGTCTCCTACTGGATTGATACCTTGGTTCGGAAAAACTGAGGGAAATACTTACGCTACGCTGCTGCATCATCCTCTCCTCTTCGGGGAAATCCAACGCAGTGCTCAAGAGGTAGCATATATCTGTCGGATCCATCTTGTCGGCGTATTCAGGGCGATGTGGAGGCGATTTTTGGCGATGAGTTGGGATGCTTTTGGCTTAAGGACTGGGAAAGTGCCATGATGAAGCTGCCGAGCCGGAAGGTTTTCCCTAAAGCTAGGGCTTCTCTAGAAGTGATGTAGTCCTTGATGACAAGGCGGGCCATCAATCCTTTTGTTAACGGCACAGAGGAACTCTCAATGAAAGCACCAATGTCGGTGTCAAAACCGGCAGATCTCGGGTAGGGAGTCCCGAACTGTGCACCTAAGGATCGAAGGTAACAAGGAGGCTGGGGACACGATGTTTACCCAGGTTAGGGCCCTCCTAATGGAGGTAATACCCTACTTCCTTCTTGATTGACTTTGATGAGTATAGGGGTTACAAGAGTTGATCTACCTCCAGACCATAATGGCTAAATCCTAGATGTCTAGCCTATATGATTGTGATCGCCCCTAGGGACTAAACCCTCCGGTTTATATAGGCACCGGAGGGGACTAGGGGTGTACAAAGTCGGTTTACAAAGGAAGGAAACTACACATCTGGATGCCAAGCTTGCCATCCACGCAAAGGAGAGTCTCATCTGGACACGGGAGAAGACCTTTGGTTGTGTATCTTCACGGCCCATCAGTTCCGGCCCATGTCACATAGGTCGGTGTTACGTCTTGAGCTTGCGTTGGTTTTCCTTGAAGAGGAAAGGGTGATGCAGCAATAGTAGTGTAAGTGTTTCCCTCAGTTTTTAAGAACCAAGGTATCAATCTAGTAGGAGGCTCCTCAAAAGTCCCACACACCTACACAAACAAACAAGAACTGTCAACCAACACAATAAAGGGGTTTTCAATCCCTTCAAGGCCACTTGTGAAAGTGAGATCTGATAGAGATAATATGATAAGATAAATATATTTTTGGTATTTTATGATATAGATTGGAAAAGTAAAGATGCACATAAAAGTAGATTGAAAGCTTATATGATAAGAGATAGACCCGGGGGCCATAGGTTTTACTAGTGGCTTCTCTCAAGATAGCATAAGTATTATTGTGGCTAAACAAATTACTGTTGAGCAATTGATAGAAAAACAAATGATTATGAGATTATCTAGGCATGATCATGTATATAGGCATCACGTGCGTGACAAGTAGACCGACTCCTGCCTGCATCTACTACTATTACTCCACACATCGACCGCAATCCAGCATGCATCTAGAGTATTAAGTTCATAAAGAACAGAGTAACGCATTAAGAAAGATGACATGATGTAGAGGGATAAACTCGTGCAATATGATATAAACCCATCTTTTTATCCTCGATGGAAACAATACAATACGTGCCTTGCTGCCCCTGCTGTCACTAGGAAAGGACACAGCAAAATTGAACCCAAAGCTAAGCACATCTCCCATTGCAAGAAAGATCAATCTTGTAGGCCAAACCAAACTGATAATTCAAAGAGACTTGCAAAGATAACTTAATCACACATAAAAGAATTCAGAGGAGATTCAAATATTTCTCATAGATAAACTTGATCATAAACCCACAATTCATTAGATCTCGACAAACACACCGCAAAACGAGTTACATCGAATAGATCTCCAAGAAGATCGAGGAGAACTTTGTATTGAGATTCAAAGAGGGAGAAGAAGCCATCTAGCTAATAACTATGGACCCGAAGGTCTGTGGTAAACTACTCACAACTCATCGGAGAGGCCTCGGAGATGATGTAGAGGCCCTCCATGACCGATTCCCCTCCGGCAGAGCGCCAGCATGTGACACCCCAAAATTTTAACCTTGTTTTATTAATTAAAATTTTGCCAGGAAATTTAAACTTTTATTTTCTGGATTTCCTTTTGATTTCAGAACCATTCTTTTCCTTATTGTGATGGAGTTTTTACCCCAAGTGAAAACTTCTCTGTCATTTTTGGACTTATTTCCCGTCTCAAATAAAACAATTCTTTTGTCAGTGGGATTATTTATATAATTATTTTTCCCTGAGCTTTATTTCTCTAAATTGGTTTTTCATAAGTTTTAGGGTTGCATTTGCACTGCAACCCTTTGATAAATTTTTTTAAAAATACCACCAAAATTAGGAGATGTCATGTTATGTTTCTAAACCACTCTTATGCAAAAAGATATTTCATTCATTGGATATTTTGAGTTCTACACCAAGTTTTCGAATGTGGTCCAGTGGGCAATTTTGCACTATAACCTATTTAAATATTTCTTTAAAACTTCTACCAAAATTAGGGGAGGTTAGTAGGAGCATATTATTCTACTTTATGCAAAAACCCAGTGATGTTCTTTGAAAAATTTGAGTGAATCATCCTCATCTTCATTCTGGTGCAACTTGGTGATTTGTACTACAACCATACTTTTGCCTACCCTCTTTCCAAATGAGTTGATTCTTTTTCCTACCTCTCTCAAATTTAGTCTAGTTTATTTTAGGATTTATTTGAAAAAATTTCAGACAACTTTTTTGCACTGTTTTGAAACTATGTGTTAATTTGAATAATTTCAAAAAATAGGTTTTTGAAGGAGAAGGCAATTTTCAAATATGCACCCCACTTGCATACCCTTGAAGGCAAGCATTCTGAACCCTGGCATAATTTTTTTGTGTGTTGTCTGATACGATTGCAATACCACCACGACACGGAGTATCCGTTATTTTTTTTGTGATGACGCGTTCAAACTCATGAGTGCGTTTTGAGGATTCATGCTGTTGGAGTTTGATATTTCATGGATAATCGTCACCACCATATGCCTCTCATGCATACCGGGAGGAACCCGGGAAAGCCTCTGTCTTGGGTAGACACGGGTTTGTCTCTAGTTCCCCGTCGAGACGGTTGTGTCCAGTACGGCATGATGAGGTATGTCGAGTGGTGATTCTGTCCGTTGGTTGAAGTATAAGTTGTTATGCTAATCATGCAGGGAACACCTAAACCTCTTCAGTAGACCATAGACCGAGTCTTGTTCCAGTAACCCCCATACTTGTTTCGTACTGCCACTGGTCCCTGTAGCAGGTAGGGTATGGTTCAGTAAATTGTCAACCCCTTTCTTGGCACACATCGTACAGAGAGGCCATGGTGGAAGATACCAGCTGCATCCGGTAGGCAGGCCACCTGGTCCGGGGGCATGGGTGTTTCCGGTTGGGACCGAGAGGGGGGCACCCCTTAGAGCACAAGTCATAAATTTGATCCCATGCTACATGAGGTTGTAGCCTCCCCACTTAGAGTTTTACTTGACAGGTGTCGTGGGTGATTCCAGACACAGGTAAGTTAAGCTGGTGTGTGCAAGTCAGGTGTGTTTTCAATTAAAAGATCGTAGACGGAATTAGTCCCGATGGACTAAAGGAATCCGTTACTCGTGGGTAAAGAGTACACCCTCTGCAGAGATAATATCCATTCGAATAGCCATGTCCATGGTTAAGGACTACAGTCTGGGTCGGGTCAAGTGTCGGTCTTAGTGTCGGTCTTCGAAGGAGAAACTACTAAACCAGAACATTGATTATGACCGGTGACATATGTTGATTATGATCATTATCATTGTGGACTAAATATTTTCATTACTTGATTTATTGAGTATCCCTTGGACGGTTCTACCTCATGGATATTCACTATGATTTCTTTCCTTATAAGCCCTTTATGTGGTGTCGCACAGACGCCCGACTGTGGCATGCTTGTTACTTATTTCCCTTATAAGCCCTTTATGTGCTGTCGCTAAGACGCCCGACTGTGGCATGCTTGTTATTTATTTACCTTATAAGCCCTTTATGTGGTGTCGCTGAGACGCCCGACTGTGGCATGTTTGTTATTTATTTATTTTACAAGCCCTGTATGTGGTGTCGCTTCGACGCCCGGCTGAGGCATGCTTCATATCATGATCCTTCTGAGGCGTCGCTTCAGACACCCGATCGGTGCATGTTATTTCTACTCCATTATTGCATATTCATGTGCATATAAATAACCTGCTTGCATGCATCAGGGATTCTATTTTATGACTGACATTGTGATCATAGAATAATTCAGAGCATGATTATCATTTGTTATATTATACCCGTGTTCATAATGTTTGCGAGTACATTCGAAGTACTCACTGGCTTGTCCCTGCCTATTGTCTTGGCCATATTTCTTGCGTGGAGAGGAGCGTTGCGATGACAGCCCCAGAAACTAAGCAACGGTGATAGCAGCCTCGCGAAGATAGGAGTTAACCTGGTCAGCTGTTCCTGTGGAAAATGGAGTGCCATAGACACTGATGATCCACAAACCGCTTCTGCCATCAACCACTAGAAACCATTTGTTGTACTCATAGGCCAGAATGGTCTTGTACTACACATTTTGTATTTTGCTTGGAATTTCTGTATCAAGTTGGTGTCTCATCAGCTAACAGTAATCCTGGGGCTGGTGAGCACAAGGGCCATTTTCTGGGAAATCAATACCCGGAAAACCGGTCGTGACAAACTTGGTATCAGAGCCAGGCTGACCATTGGCTAATCCTATCTTAGCCAGGTCAATAAACCTAGGTTAACCAACACACCAGATCTTAACCTAACCCCTGCCAAGCTTCTCATGCAAGATAGCCACATAGTGACCCCGACACTTTTGGCAGTCGGTGCCCAACCTATCAGCCTGGCCTGTCAATCGCGCGCTAGTGACCGACACCTAAATTGTCCCATTCGCAAGCGTGTGAAGGAAGACTCCGTCCCCTTTCTCTATAAAAAGGGCATGCTAGCCTCAACTCAGCACAGCACAAACTCTTTCCCCAAACCAAGCCATAATGCCTGGCCCCGTCGTGCACAATCAAACCACAGCAACCAACCTTGGAGGTTTTGTGACCTTGCTAGCAAACCTCACCCGCCGTGCCTTTGCATTAGAAGAGCCCCCAGAATATGTGGTGTACCAAGGACCCATGAGCGGTGAGAGCTGTCAATTCTGGGCCACCGTGCACATCTATGGTAGGGGTATATCCCCAGAACGACCCTACAGGTTCACCGGAAGGACAACTTCCTTTGAGCAACAAGCAATCCAACTAGCTGCTCGAGAGGCTCTAGTTCAACTCCTGCACTTGTCGCCTAGAGTTAACTGCCGCTCGTTCTACTACTACACCAGCCGTGACGGGTATAGTAGGCCACCCCAGGTCGCCAACGGAGACCACGAGATGGATCCTGCATTGTTGCATCAGGTGCACTATGTAAGTACGCTAGAGGATTTGTTCGATCAAATCACCCTTGATCTGATCGCAGCTTGTGGAGAACTAATCCGCCGAGCCCCGGCAAGAGGAGAAGATGATCCCAACACCGACAACCCAGTCGTGCTATTCGGACAACCGATCGAGTCCTTGAGGACAGCCCCAGTCATCGACCAAAATACCTTGATGACCCCAGAAGTGCTTCGTCGCCTTTTGGGAACCCACTCCAGCGGGATTGTGGCCAACAATCCCCGAGATGGTCATCATCGCTACCCCGACCCTGCAGTCCCTCAACCCCCTCCAGCTAATCCCGACGGTGGAGACCATGGAGAAACCTCGACGTCCACAAGGCAAGCCCGCTTAGATATTAACGAGGTAGACTGAGTCACCCGAGCAGTACCGAGTCTTAAGTATGTCCTCGCCTTGTAACTGTGTGATCCTGTACCGCCATTATTAAATATTGTTTTCCCGTGCACCCCTATTTTTGTAATAGCCATGCATGAGTATGTTGATGTGCAATTGCATTTTTAACCCGAGCGTAGCTGCCAAAGACCAACCTCGACGACGCAAGTTTGTGCTACGAATAAACCTTTTGGTTTCAGCTAACAGGAAAGATATTTTTAAATCAACCATTAACAAATCTCGAGGACGAGATTTTTCTTAAGGGGGGTAGTGTTGTGACACGCCAAAATTTTAACCTTGTTTTATTAATTAAAATTTTGCCAGGAAATTTAAACTTTTATTTTCTGGATTTCCTTTTGATTTTAGAACCATTCTTTTCCTTATTGTGATGGAGTTTTTACCCCAAGTGAAAACTTCTCAGTTATTATTGGACTTATTTCCCCTCTCAAATAAAACAATTTTTTATCAATGGGATTATTTATATAATTATTTTTCCCTGAGCTTTATTTCTCTAAATTGGTTTTTCATAAGTTTTAGGGTTCCATTTGCACTGCAACCCTTTGATAAATTTATTTAAAAATCCCACCAAAATTTGGAGATGTCATGTTATGTTTCTAAACCACTCTTATGCAAAAAGATATTTCATTTATTGGATATTTTGAGTTCTACACCAAGTTTTCAAATCTGGTCCAGTGGGCAATTTTGCACTACAACCTATTTAAATATTTCTCTAAAACTTCTACCAAAATTAGGGGAGGTCAGTAGGAGCATATTATTCTACTTTATGCAAAAACCCAGTGACGTTCTTCAAAAAATTTGAGTGAATCATCCTCATCTTCATTATTGTGCAACTTGGTGATTTGTACTGCAACCATACTTTTGCCTGCCCTCTTTCCCTTGATTCTTTCTCCTGCTTGTAGACCACCCTACCAAACCCTTAAGTCCAGGAGAATGGACCCATTGGAGGATTTTAAGTGCTTGCAAATATGCCTTTCTCTTTCTTTCCAAAACTGGAGATTTGCAAAACTTGCACTAGCAAGTTTCTTCTTTTGCCCAAATGACCTTGCCTCCATCACCTACCCCTAAAGAGTGACTGATCTGGAGATTTTGGCCACTCCAAGAGTTACCTAGATGCCTTTGGCATTCTGTCAAACACTTTGAGCGCATGGACAGTTTTGACATGATTCTTGTTTTGCTCTGTGAACTTGCACCTCTGGACAAACTAGCATGTCCACTAAGCACCTAGACGACCCTAACGTAGCCCAGCTAATTGCCAGCCTCACCCACGCTCTCTAACCCACGCTAGCACTTCGCCGAGCACCTGGTGCGCGTGCTCTGGGCGCGCCCAGAGCGCGCATTTTGCATGTGCCGGGCCCAAGCCGCCACGCCCCTGGCTTGTTCCCCGAGCTTATCCAAACCCTCTGCCGCTCGCAGCGTAGGGCCAAGCCTCGACCTGTACCCCCTCACGAGCACCACAGCCCCTCGCCACGTCTCCGGCAAGCCAGAAGATAGCAGCCACTGCCGCCCGACAGCCTCTGCACTGGTCGGCGCCGCCCGAGCCACTCCCGCTCGCCAGCTCGCCCCTGGAGCAGTGCCCGCTCGTCGGCTAGCTCCTGCCGCCATCCCCAGCCCCGACACGGTGCCCTGCAAGCTACAGAACGACGGTCGCCGGCATCCTTATCCACCGCCGCAGAACCGACCTCGTCGCGCTACAAAAGGAGGCCCCCGAGCTCATCCGAGCACTCAGGCGACCTCAGGCCACCCCCATGGCACCCCCAGAGTCTGCAATCGTCGGGGGGAAGCCGTCTTCCCCGACTCCGGCCGGTTCGGCCGCCGCCACGTCCTAGCTCCGTTCACTGCAACCAGAGCCCCTCCTGTCCGTCCAACGCCACCACCAGACTCCACATGATCTTGCGGAGCCGCCCAGACCTTCAGCCTCGACGGAGAGCCACCGTAGCACGGATCCCCAATCATGCCCGAAGCCACCTTCGTCGCGGAGCTCGCCGCCGGCGACTCCCTTCACCCCCGACGACCCAACAACCACCGGGAGGACCGCCCAGGCCTAGCGGAGCCATCCCTGCCCTTGGTTCCCCGTGGGGAGCCGCCGTCCGTCGGCGGCGATCGCCAGAACCCCGCCCCCGCTTGGGCAGAGGAGGGAGAAGACGCGGGCGACTGGTCAAACCTGACCAGTGGGCCACGGGACCCACTGTCAGTGACCAGCCCTGCCGCCACGTGTTTTAAGTGGTAGCATATTTGCAAAGTACGTGTTCGACGTGTACACACTCGAAACGTTATCTTTTCTTTTTCTGTTTTATTTAAAAACCATAAATTTGACTAATCTTTGACTGGCTATATCTTTTGAAATAAAACTCCAAATGAGTTGATTCTTTTTCCTACCTCTCTCAAATTTAGTCTAGTTTATTTTAAGATTTATTTTAAAAAAATTCAGACAACTTTTTTGCACTATTTTGAAACTATGTGTTAATTTGAATAATTTAAAAAAATAGGTTTTTGAAGGAGAAGGCAATTTTAAAATATGCACCCCACTTACATACCCTTGAAGGCAAGCATTTTGAACCCTGGCATAATTTTTTGTGTCTGTTGTCTGATACGGTTGCAATACCACCGCGACATGGAGTATCCGTTATTTTTTTGTGATGATGCGTTCAAACTCATGAGTGCATTTTGAGGATTCACGTTGTTGGAGTTTCATATGTTATGGACAGTCGTCAGCACCATATGCCTCTCATGCATACCAGGAGGAACCCGGGAAAGCCTCTGTCTTGGGTAGACACGGGCTTGTCTCTAGTTCCCCGTCGAGACGGTTGTGTCCAGTACGGCATGATGAGGTATGTCAAGTGGTGATTTTGTCCGTTGGTTGAAGTATAAGTTGTTATGCTAATCATGCAGGGAACACCTAAACCTCCTGAGTCGACCGTAGATCGAGTCTTGTTCCAGTAACCCCCATACTTGTTTCGTACTGCCACTGGTCCCTGCAGTAGGTAGGGTACGGTTCAGTAAATTGTCAACCCCTTTCTTGGCACACACCGTACAGAGAGGCCATGGTGGAAGATACCGGCTGCATCCGGTAGCAGGCCACCTAGTCCTGGGGCATGGGTGTTTCCGGTTGGGACCGAGAGGGGGGCACCCCTTAGAGTGCGCGTCATAAATTTTATCCCATACTACGCGAGGTTGTAGCCTCCCCACTTAGAGTTTTACTTGACAGGTGTCGTGGGTGATTCCAGACACCAGTAAGTTAAGCTGGTGTGTGCAAGTCAGGTGTGTTTTCAATTAAAAGACCATAGACGGAATTAGTCTTGATGGACTAAAGGAATCCGTTACTCGTGGGTAAAGAGTACACCCTCTGCAGAGATAATATCTATTCGAATAGCAATGTCCATGGTTAAGGACTACAGTCTGGGTCGGGTCAAGTGTCGGTCTTAGTGTCGGTCTTCGAAGGAGAAACTACTGAACTAGAACATTGATTATGACCGGTGACATATGATGATTATGATCATTATCATTGTGGACTAACTATTTTCATTACTTGATTTATTGAGTATCCCTGGGACGGTTCTACCTCATGGATATTCACTATGATTGCTTTCCTTATAAGCCCTTTATGTGGTGTCGCACAGACGCCCGACTGTGGCATGCTTGTTACTTATTTCCCTTATAAGCCCTTTATGTGGTGTCGCTGAGACGCCCGACTGTGGCATGCTTGTTATTTATTTACCTTATAAGCCCTTTATGTGGTGTCGCTGAGATGCCCGACTGTGGCATGTTTGTTATTTATTTATTTTACAAGCCCTGTATGTGGTGTCGCTTCGACGCCCAACTGAGGCATGCTTCATATCATGATCCTTCCGAGGCGTCGCTTCAGACACCCGATCGGTGCATGTTATTTCTACTCCATTATTGCATATTCATGTGCATATAAATAACCTACTTGCATGCATCAGGGATTCTATTTTATGACTGACATTTTGATCATAGAATAATTCAGAGCATGATTATTGTTTGTTATATTATACCCGTGTTCATAATGTTTGCGAGTACATTCAAAGTACTCACTGGCTTGTCCCTGGCTATTGTATTGGCCATATTTCTTGCGTGGAGAGGAGCGTTGCGATGACTGCCCCGGAAACTAAGCAACGGTGATAGCAGCCTCGCGAAGATAGGAGTTAACCTGGTCAGCTATTCCTGTGGAAAATGGAGTCCCATAGACACTGATGATCCACAAACCGCTTCCGCCATCAACCACTAGAAACCATTTCTTGAACTCATAGGCCAGAATGGTCTTGTACTACACATTTTGTATTTTTCTTGGAATTTCTGTATCAAGTTGGTGCCTCATCAGCTAACAGTAATCCCGGGGCTGGTGAGCACAATGGCCATTTTCTGGGAAATCAATACCCGGAAAACCGGTCGTGACACGGCAAAAGCTCCAAGATGGGATCTCGCAGATACGGAAGGTTGCGGCGGTGTTATTAGGTTTTCTTGGTCTGTTCTGATGTTCTCGGTGTACGTGGGTATATATAGGAGGAAGATGTAGGTCGGTGGATGCCCGAGGGGCCCACACGGGTGCGGGGTGCGCCCAACCCTAGGGGGCGCGCTGGGCACCCTCGTGGCCGCCTCGGTTGTAGCGTGACTTCCACTCCAAGTCTCCAGGTTTGCATTTGTCCCAGAAAGATTATTCCCGAAGGTTTCATCGCGTTTGGAGTCTGTTTGATATTCCTTTTCTTCGAAACACTGAAATAGGCAAAAAAAAACAGCAATTAGGGTTGGGCCTCTGGTTAGTAGGTTAGTCCCAAAAATGATATAAATTTGTAAAGTAAAGCCCATAAACATCCAAAACGGGTAATATAACAGCATGGAACAATCAAAAATTGTAGATACGTTGGAGACGTATCAAGCATCCCCAAGCTTAATTCCTGCTCGTCCTAATGATAAAAACAGAATTTTTGATGTGGAATGCTACCTAGCATAATTCTTCAATGTAATTTTTCTTTATTGTGGCATGAATGTTCAGATCCAAATGATTCAAAATAAAAGTTCACATTGACATAAGAAATAGTAGTACTTCAAGCATACGAACTAAGCAATCATGTCTTCTCAAAATAACATGGCTAAAGAAAGTTATCTCTACAAAATCATATAGTCTGGCTGTTGCTCTATCTTCATCAAAAAAAGTATTTTATCATGCACAACCCAGATGACAAGCCAAGCAATTGTTTCATACTTCCGTAATCTAAAACTTTTTCAATTTTCACGCAATACATGAGCGTGAGCCATGGACATAGCACTATATGTGGAATAGAATGGTGGTTGTGGAGAAGACAAAAAGGAGGATGCCCATTAATAGATATCAATGTGAGTGAGTAGGGATTGCCATGCAACGGATGCACTAGAGCTATAAATGTATGAAAGCTCAACAAAAGAAATTAAGTGGGTGTGCAACCAACTCGCTTGCTCACGAAGACCTAGGGCATTTTGAGGAAGCCCATGATTGTAATATACAAGCCAAGTTCTATAATGAAAAATTCCCACTCGTATATGAAAGTGACAACATAGGAGACTCTCTATCATGAAGATCATGTGCTACTTTGAAGCACAAGTTTGGTAAAAAGGATAGTAGCATTGTCCCTTCTCTCTTTTTCTCTCATTTTTTTATTTGGCCTTTTCTCTTTTTTTATTTGGCCTTTCTCTTTTTTCTTATTGTAAAGTACGAAGTCTCATCCCGACTTGTGGGGGAATCATAGTCTCCATCACCCTTTCCTCACTGGGACAATGCTCTAATAATAAAGATCAGCACACTTTTATTTACTTACAACTCATGATTACAACTCAATACTTAGAACAAGATATGACTCTATATGTTTGCCTCGGCGGTCTACCGGGGTATGCAATTAATCAAGAGTGACATGTTGATACGTCTCCAACGTATCTACTTTTCCTTTGCCCTTGTTTTGGACTCTAACTTGCATGATTTGAATGAAACTAACCCGGACTGACGCTGTTTTCAGCAGAACTTCCATGATGTTGTTTTATGTGTAGAAAAGAAAAGTTCTTGGAATGTCCTGAAAATCCACGGAGGCACTTTTTGGAATTAATAAGAATTTCTTGGCGAAAGAAATACACCAGGGGGCCCAGGGCCTGTCCACGAGACAGGGGGCGCCCACCTGTAGGGCGCGCCCCCCCATCTCATGGGCCCCCTGGACCTCCACCGACCTCAACTCCAACTCCATATATTCACGTTCGGGGAGAATAAAATCAGAGAGAAAGTTTCATCGCGTTTTACGACACGGAGCCACCGCCAAGCCATAATCTCTCTCGGGAGGGCTGATCTGGAGTCTGTTCGGGGCTCCGGAGAGGGGGGTTCGTCGCCGTCGTCATCATCAACCATCCTCCATCACCAATTTCATGATGCTCACCGCCGTTCGTGAGTAATTCCATCGTAGGCTTCCTGGACGGTGATGGGTTGGATGAGATTTACCATGTAATCAAGTTAGTTTTGTTAGGGTTTGATCCCTAGTATCCACTATGTTCTGAGATTGATGTTGCTATGACTTTGCTATGCTTAATGCTTGTCACTAGGGCCCGAGTGCCATGATTTCAGATCTGAACCTATTATGTTTTCATGAATATATGTGTGTTCTTGATCCTATCTTGCAAGTCTACAGTCACCTATTATGTGTTATGATCTGACAACCCCGAAGTGACAATAATCAGGATACTTCTCGGTGATGACCGTAGTTTGAGGAGTTCATGTATTCACTATGTGCTAATCCTTTGTTTCGGTTCTCTATTAAAAGGAGGCCTTAATATCCCTTAGTTTCCGCTAGGACCCCGCTGCCACAGGAGGGTAGGACAAAAGATGTCATGCAAGTTCTTTTCCATAAGCACGTATGACTATTTACGGAATACATTCCTACATTACATTGATGAATTGGAGCTAGTTCTATGTCACCGTATGTTATAACTATTACATGAGGAATCGCATCCGGCATAATTATCCATCACTGAACCATTGCCTATGAGCTTTTCATATATTGTTCTTTGCTTATTTACTTTTCTGTTGCTACTGTTACAACTACTACAAAAACCCAAAAACAATTATCTTTACTTTTGCCAGCGTTACCTTTACTATCATACCACTTTTGCTACTAAATACTTTGCTGCAGAAACTAAGTTATCTAGGTGTGGTTGAATTGACAACTGAACTGCTAATACTCAAGAATATTCTTTGGCTCCCCTTGTGTCGAATCAATAAATTTGGGTTGAATTTTTATCCTCGGAAGCTGTTGCAATCCCCTACACTTGTGGGTTATCAAGACCAATTTTTGGCGCCGTTGCTGGGGAGCATAGCTCTATTCTTTGAGCCACTTGGGATTAATATTTGTTGATCACTATGAAGAACTTGAAAGACGACCGAACTAATATTTTGCCCTCAACTACGAGGGGAGGTAAGGAACTGCCATCTAGCTCTGCACTAGATTCTCCTTCTGTTATTAGTAAACTTGCGACACCTAAACCTGCTACTGCTATGAATTCTGATATGTCGCATGTTATTGATGATGCCACTTCTACTATGAATGATGAAACTACTTCTGTGCGTGATACTACTTTGCCATTAGGTGAATTTCTTGATAAACAACTGCTACCTCTTGAGTACTGCATTGGATAGGAGAGGATGATGCAGAAAAGTAGCGTAAGTATTTCCCTCAATTTTTGAGAACCAAGGTATCAATCCAGTAGGAGACCACGCACAAGTCCCTTGTACCTACACAAAACAAATGCAACTCGCAACCAACGCTTAGGGGTTGTCAATCCCTTCACGGTCACTTACGAGAGTGAGATCTGATAGAGATAATATTTTTGGTATTTTTGATAGATAGATGCAAAGTAAAAGTAAAATGAAAAGTAAAAACAAAGCAAGTAAATAAAGTGATAGAGATTGATATGATGAGAATAGACCCGGGGGCCATAGGTTTCACTAGTGGCTTCTCTCAAGAGCACAAGTATTCTACGGTGGGTGAACAAATTACTGTTGAGCAATTGACAGAATTGAGCATAGTTATGAGTATATCTAGGCGATGATCATGTATATAGGCATCACGTCTAGAACAAGTGGATTGAAACGATTCTGCATCTACTACTATTACTCCACTCGTCGACCGCTATCCAGCATGCATCTAGAGTATTAAGTAAAAATAGAGTAACGCCGTAAGCAAGATGACATGATGTAGAGGGATAAATTCATGCAATACGATAAAAAAACCATCTTGTTATCCTCGATGGCAACAATACAATACGTGCCTTGCAACCTTTTCTGTCACTGGGTAAGGACACCACAAGATTGAACCCAAAGCTAAGCACTTCTCCCATTGCAAGAACTACCAATCTAGTTGGCCAAACCAAACAGGATAATTCGAAGAGACTTGCAAAGATAACTCAATCATACATAAAAGAATTCAGAGAAGAATCAAATATTTTCCATAGATAATACTGGATCATAAACCCACAATTCATCGTTCTCAACAAACACACCGCAAAAAGAAGATTGCATCGAATAGATCTCCACGAGAGAGGGGGAGAACATTGTATTGAGATCCAAAAAGAGAGAAGAAGCCATCTAGCTACTAGCTATGGACCCGAAGGTCTGAAGTAAACTACTCACACTTCATCGGAGGGGCTATGGTGATGATGTAGAAGCCCTACATGGTGGATGCCCCCTCCGACGGACCTCCGGAACATGACCATGAGATCTCATGGATACAGAAGGTTGCGGCCGTGGAATTAGGTTTTTGGCTCCTGTTCTGATTGTACGGGGATACGTAGGTATATATAGGAGGAAGGAGTACGTCGATGGAGCATCAGGGGGCCCACGAGGTAGGGGGCGCGCCCAGGGGGGGCGCCCTCCACCCTCGTGACCGCCTCTGGCACTTCTTGGAGTAGGGTCCAAGTCTCCTGGATCACATTCGGTTGGAAAATCACGTTCCAGAAGGTTTCATTCCGTTTGGACTCCGTTTGATATTTCGTTTCTTCGAAACAATGAAATAGGCCAAAAACATCAATTCTGGGCTGGGCCTCCGGTTAATAGGTTAGTCCCAAAAGTAATATAAAAGTGGAAAATAAAGCCCAATATAGTCCAAAACAGTAGATAAAGTAGCATGGAGCAGTCAAAAAATATAGATACGTTGGAGACGTATCGGGCATCCCCAAGCTTAATTCCTGGTCGTCCTCGAGTAGGTAAATGATAAAAAAGAAATTTTGATGCGGAGTGATACTTTGGCATAATTTCAATGTAAATCTTCTTAATTGTGATATGAATATTCAGATCTGAAAGATTCAAGACAAAAGTTCATATTGACATAAAAATGATAATACTTCAAGCATATTAATCAAAGCAATCATGTCTTCTCAAAATAACATGGCCAAAGAAAGTTATCCCTACAAAATCATATAGTCTGGCTATGCTCCATCTTCCCCACACAAAATATTTAAATTATGCACAACCCCGATGACAAGCCAAGCAATTGTTTCATACTTTAACATTTTCAAAACTTTTTCAATATTCACGCAATACATGAGAGTGAGCCATGGATATAGCACTATGTGGAATAAAAGGGTGGTTGTGGAGAAGGAAAAAAGAGGGAAGATAGTCTCACATCAACTAGGCTTATCAACGGGCTATGGAGATGCCCATCAGTAGATATCAATGTGAGTGAGTAGGGATTGCCATGCAACGGATGCACTAGAGCTATAAGTATATGAAAGCTCTACAAAAGAAACTAAGTGGGTGTGCATCTAACTCGCTTGCTCATGAAGACCTAGGGCATTTTGAGGAAGCCCATCATTGGAATATACAAGCCAAGTTCTATAATGAAAAATTCCCACTAGTATATGAAAGTGACAAAATGAGAGACTCTCTATCATGAAGATGTTGGTGCTACTTTGAAGCACAAGTGTGGTAAAAGGATAGTAGCATCGTCCCTTCTCTCTTTTTCTCTCATTTTTTTATTTTTTTATTTGGTCCTTTTTTTATGGCCTCTTTTCTTTCTCCTTTTTTTTCGTCCGGAGTCTCATCCCGACTTATGAGGAAATCATAGTCTCCATCATCCTTTCCTCACTTGGGACAATGCTCTAATAATGATGATCATCACACTTTTATTTTTCTTACAACTCAACAATTACAACTCTATACTTAGAACAAAGTTATGACTCTATATGAATGCCTCCGGCGGTGTACTGGGATATGCAATGAATCATAAGTGACATGTATGAAAGAATTATGAACGGTGGCTTTGCCACAAATATGATGTCAACTACATGATCATGCTAGCAATATGACAATGATGGAGTGTGTCATAATAAACGGAACAGTGGAAAGTTGCATGGCAATATATCTCAGAATGGCTATGGAAATGCCATGATAGGTAGGTATGGTGCCTGTTTTGAGGAAGGTGTATGGTGGGTGTATGGTACCGGCGAAAAGTGAGCGGTATTAGAGAGGCTAGCAAAGGTGGAAGGATGGGAAAAGGTGCGTATAATCCATGGACTCAACATTAGTCATAAAGAACTCATATACTTGTTGCAAAAATCTAGAAGTTATCAAAGCAAAGTATTACGCGCATGCTCCTAGGAGGATAGATTGGTAGGAAAAGACCATTGTTGGTCCCCGACCACCACTCATAAGGAAGACAATCAATAAATAAATCATGCTCCGAGTTCATCACATAACGGTTCACCATACGTGCATGCTACGGGAATCACAAACTTTAACACAAGTATTCTTAGAATTCATAACTACTCAACTAGCATGACTCTAATATCACCATCTATATATCTCAAAACAATTATCAAGCATCAAACTTATCTTAGTATTCAATGCACTCAAAAGAAAGGTTCACATATCTTGAACACCAAGTATATTAACATTAAGCGAATTACCATGCTATTAACGACTCTAAAAATAATCTAAGTGAAGCATGAGAGATCTTTTTTTAAGAAACCAGCTTTTGGCTGGTGTTTCATTGATTTAGCAGGAGGGAGCGACAAAGAGGTTACGATCAAGTGATCGTATGAATGGAAGAAAATTACAATAGGTGACTAGGAACACTGGGCTCCCAGTAGGATGTGGCTATGGCGATATTTCACGTCATGTCCCCGAAGGGCTGCTCTATGCATTTGGCACATGCCAAGCGCCATTACTCCATGTCCCGGCGGCATGCCTCGACGTTGTGCCGCTCGTCAGCTTGTTTCCCTCTGAAAACGCAGGAGTTTCTCTCCAACCATATATGTGACGCAATGAGGGCCAGCATCAACTTGGTGCCCTTGCGGCTTCCCGGGGCTGCAGTGGTGATGATCCTTACGGCACAACCCGTCGACGTGGTCTCGCTGCACCATCCAGTAGGGTTTAGAGCCTGGCAGCCAGCCCAGGCCGCAGCTTGATTCCAAACCTTCAGGGAGATTGGGCACTCCCAAAAGAGGTGGAAAGATGACTCGAGGTTTCTCATGCATAGAGGGCAGAAATAGCCATTTGTCCAGCCCCTTCATTGCAGCCTATCATTGCACCATAGCTTGTCTTGGTGGAGGAACCAGAGGAACATCTTGATCTTCCCCGGCGCCCAAATCTTCCAAATCAGGCTTTTGAAGCTACTGTGTTGTCCCTCTGCAAATTGCGCGGTGTAGGCCAATTTGGTGGAGAACATCCCTGAGCTGAGCTGCGTCCAGCGGATTGAATCAGGCGTCTGTGCATCCAAGACAAGGCTGGTGCTTCTGATCTCTCTAGTGAGCTGGATGACTTGGCGGATGATGATGTCGCCACGGTTGGCATGCCTTAGATCGAGGACCCAGCGGTCACCCTGCAAAGCCTCTTGAACCGATCGGTTCTTCTTGATGGAAGCAGCGAAATGTGCCAGGAAAGCCGTGCAAAGCTGGTGGCCTCCCAACCAGGAAGAGGACCAGAAGGAAGCTGATGTTCCATTCCCGATGGTTACGGATGTGCATGCAGCGAACTGGGCCATGTCCCCGCTGTCGCAAGGCGTGCCGGTGCCGACCCAAGGTCGGTGGGGCTGTCGCCAGGCGAGTCACAGCCACTGTAGTTGCAGCGTGCGGGCGAACCTGGATAGGTCGTGAATGCCCAGGCCGCCTTGCTGCTCCGGCATCGTTACCGACTTCTAGCCGACCTTGCACTTCGCCCCTAAGATCTCGTCGTCCTGCGCCCAGAGAAATCATCTCCTCGACTTCTCAATTTCCTTCAAGAGCTTCTTCGGTGCGTGTAAAGCTGTGAGCGCGAAGGTTGGGATTGCTGACAGAACGCAGCGTACTAGGACGCGGCGACCCGCCATCGGCATTAGCCTACCCTTCCAATCGGCTAACCTAGCCCTAATTCTATCAAGGATGAACTACAGGTGAACTAGCCTAATTCTTCCGATCGTGATGGGCAGGCCTAGGTATGTGATTGGGAACGCCGCAGTTGTCCCTCCAAAGTTCACCAGAACCGCGGCCAGGTCGATGTCGCTGCAGCGGATTGGGATCACGGACGACTTGGAGAGATTGACCCACAGGCCCGTGGTGTCACCGAATTGTCGTAGCAGGCCTAGCAGGGTGTCTATCTCTTCACGCACCGGATTAACGAAGATGAAAACATCGTCGGCGTACAAGCTTGTGCGCATCTTAGCTGCTGCCGCCGGCGGCGCCGCCAGCAGGCCAGACGAAGTGGCCACCTCTAGCAGCTGGTGGAGGGTATCGATGCATAAGATAAACAACAGTGGCGATAGTCGATCTCCCTGCCTAAGCCCTCGAAGATGATCAATGCAGTCCCCTGGCACCCCGTTTAGGAGGCAGGACGAGGACGACGTCGATATCAGTAGAGCAATCCAATCCCTCCATCGCGGGGGAAAACCGAGCACCTCTAATAATTCTAACAAATATTCCGAAGAAACGCAATCGAAAGCCTTGGCTATGTCGAGCTTCAGCAAAAGTGCCGGGGTTTTGCTGCGATGCAATTTTCTGACCGTGTTCTGCACATAAAGAAAACTGTCTTGGATGCACTTCCTCCTCTGAAATGCTGTTTGCGCTGGGCTAATGAGCTTGTCGATGACGTTGGCGAGCCGAATGGACAGGACTTTAGAAAACAGCTTGGCGACAGAGTGGATGAGGCTGATCGGCCGGAAATCACTCATTTTGACAGCACCATCCTTCTTTGGGAGCAGAGCAATCATAGCCGTGTTCAAATCAGCAAAGTTCCCACCCGCGAGGCTGTATACATGGTGAAACAAAGCCATGATGTCCTCCTTTATCGTGCCCCAGCATGATCTGAAAAACATGCCTGAGAATCCATCCGGGCCAGGAGCTCGGTCCGCCGGCGACGCCAGGATTGCTGCCCAAATTTCGGCTTCAGATAGTTTCTTTAAAACAAATCCACCACCGTGCTCTAAAAGATATAAGTGAAGCACTAGAGGAAAAATTATCACGCTCAAAAGATATAAGTGAAGTACTATGAGCAAAACTATCAAGTTCAAAAGATATAAGTGAAGCACATAGAGTATTCTAACAAATTCCAATTAATATATGGCACTCTCAAAAGGTGTGTACAGCAAGGATGATTGTGGTAAACTAACAAGCAAAGACGCAAATAATACAAGACGCTCCAAGCAAAACACATATCATGTTGGTGAATAAAAATATAGCTCCAAGTAAATTACCGATGGAAGTGGACGAAAGAGGGGATGCCTTCCGGGGCATCCCCAAGCTTTGACTTTTTGGTGTCCTTGGATTATCTTGGGGGTGCCATGGGCATCCCCAATCTTAGGCTCTTGCCACTCCTTGTTACATAATCCATCAAAAGAATTCACCCAAAACTTGAAAACATCACAACACAAAACTCAACAGAAATCTCGTGAGGTCCGTTAGAGAAAGAAAACAAAAGACTACTTCAAGGTACTGTAATGAACTCATTCTTTATTTATATTGGTGATAAACCTACTGTATTCCAACTTCTCTATGGTTTATAAACTATTTTACTAGCCATAGATTCATCAAAATAAGCAAACAACACACGAAAAAACAGAATCTGTCAAAAACACAACAGTCTGTAGCAATCTGTAACTAACGCAAAATTCTGGAACTCTAAAAATTCTACAAAAATAGGAAGTCCTGGAAAATTTGTTTATTGATCAGAAGAAAAACTAATCAACGCAAAAGCGCGTTCCTGTGATTTATCATAACTAAATTCGTGCGCGCAAAGTTTCTGTTTTTCAGCAGAATCAAATCAACTATCATCATAGGTTATCCTATAGGTTCTACTTGGCACAAACACTAACTAAAACATAAAACCACATCCAAACAGAAGGTAGATGGATTATTTATTCCTAAACAGAAGTAAAAACAAAAAACACAAAATAAAACTGGGTTGCCTCCCAACAAGCGCTATCGTTTAACGCCCCTAGCTAGGCATAAAAGCAAGGATAGATCTAGGTATTGCCATGTTTGGTAGGCAATTCTTCAATGAGGCATCTACCTCCTTTAGAATTTTCTTTCTTAGTAATTGAAAAAATTTCAGGCAAAAGATCAAAAAATTCATCTATGGCAAATGGTTCCTTAATGATGGTAAAAAGATTGGGATGAACACTTATAGATTTAAGATCCACAGTTTCCTTACTAGATGATTCACCCTTATTCTTAGGAACATAAATAAGCTTAGTATTTTTAGTAGAAGAACTTGGAGTGTTTTGAATGGAAGAAAAAGCGGTTCCCAAGTTGGTAATGATACCCTCAAGTTTATCGATTCTTGTGGAATCTAGATTTATTTTCTCATTAATTATGGGTTCTTTTTCCTTAATATTTTTCACAGTCATTCCTACCTTAGATCCATATTGGGTAATTTGATTGTGGATCTTTTTATCAAGATTTTCAATTGATTCAATGGTAGAAACTTTATTTTCAATAGCATCAAGCCTTTGCATAACATGCTCCAAAGTTAACGTAGTTCCATTAACCAAAAGGGGTGATGAGCCAAATATATCTATTAAAGCATTATAAGAATCAAAAGTATGACTACCCAAAAAATTCCCTCCGGTAATGGTATCAAGGATATATCTATACCAAGGATTAGCACCTACGTAAAAGTTGTGAAGAAGAACTGAGGTAGATTGCTTCCTGGTAGATTTATTCTGAGCATTGCAAATTCTATACCAAGCATCTTTTAGATTTTCTCCCTTCCTTTGTTTAAAATTTAAGACTTCATTCTCGGGGGATAACGGAGACGATATGAAACTAGTCATGACGACAAGCAAACTAACACACGAGCAAACAGAAAGGCAAAGGGAAAAAGGCAAACGGGAAAGAGAGGAGGAGATTGGGAAAGTGAGGGCAAATAAAACGGCAAGGGTGAAGTGGGGGAGAGGAAAACGAGAGGCAAATGGCAAATAATGTAATGCGACAGATAGGGATTGCGATGGGTACATGGTATTGTTGACTTGCTTGCGTGAGCCTCCCCGGCAATAGCGCCAGAAATTCTTCTTGCTACCTCTTCAGCACTGCGTTGGATTTCCCTTAAGAGGAGAGGATGATGCAGCAAAGTAGCGTAAGTATTTCCCTCAGTTTTTGAGAACCAAGGTATCAATACAGTAGGAGACCACGCACAACTCCCTTGTACCTACACAAAACGATAGCAACTCGCAACCAACGCTTAGGGGTTGTCAATCCCTTCACGGTCGCTTACGAGAGTGAGATCTGATAGAGATAATATTTTTGGTATTTTTGATAGATAGATGCAAAGTAAAAGTAAAAGGCAAAGTAAAAACAAAGCAAGTAAATAAAGTGATAGAGATTGATATGATGAGAATAGACCCGGGGGCCATAGGTTTCACTAGTGGCTTCTCTCAAGAGCAAAAGTATTCTACGGTGGGTGAACAAATTACTGTTGAGCAATTGACAGAATTGAGCATAGTTATGAGTATATCTAGGCGATGATCATGGATATAGGCATCACGTCCAAAACAAGTAGATCGAAATGATTCTGCATCTACTACTATCACTCCATTCATCAACCGCTATCCAGCATGCATCTAGAGTATTAAGTAAAAATAGAGTAACACCGTAAGCAAGATGACATGATGTAGAGGGATAAATTCATGCAATATGATAAAACCCCCATCTTGTTATCCTCGATGGCAACAATACAATACGTGCCTTGCAACCTTTTCTGTCACTGGGTAAGGACACCGCAAGATTGAACCCAAAGCTAAGCACTTCTCCCATTGCAAGAACTACCAATCTAGTTGACCAAACAAAAAAGGATAATTTGAAGAGACTTGCAAAGATAACTCAATCATACATAAAAGAATTCAGAGAAGAATCAAATATTTTCCATAGATAATACTGGATCATAAACCCACAA
Organism: Triticum aestivum; assembly: GCF_018294505.1. Lineage (NCBI taxonomy): Eukaryota > Viridiplantae > Streptophyta > Magnoliopsida > Poales > Poaceae > Triticum > Triticum aestivum. The sequence continues at coordinate 280,106,215 of NC_057813.1, forward strand.
CTCATCGGTCTCAACAAACACACCGCGAAAAGAAGATTACATCGAATAGATCTCTACGAGAGAGGGGGAGAACATTGTATTGAGATCCAAAAAGAGAGAAGAAGCCATCTAGCTACTAGCTATGGACCCGAAGGTCTGAAGTAAACTACTACACTTCATCGGAGGGGCTATGGTGATGATGTAGAAGCCCTCCGTGGTGGATGCCCCCTCCGGCGGAGCTCTGGAATAGGCCCCAAGATGGGATCTCGTGGATACAGAAGGTTGCGGCGGTGGAATTAGGTTTTTGGCTCCTGTTCTGATCGTACGGGGATACGTAGGTATATATAGGAGGAAGGAGTACGTCGATGGAGCGTCAGGGGGCCCACGAGGTAGGGGGCGCGCCCTCCACCCTCGTGACCGCCTCTGGCACTTCTTGGAGTAAGGTCCAAGTCTCCTGGATCATGTTCGGTTGGAAAATCACGTTCCCGAAGGTTTCATTCCGTTTGGACTCCGTTTGATATTCTGTTTCTTCGAAACACTGAAATAGGCAAAAAAACAGCAATTGTGGGCCGGGCCTCCGGTTAATAGGTTAGTCCCAAAAGTAATATAAAAGTGGAAAATGAAGCCCAATATAGTCCAAAATAGTAGATAAAGTAGCATGGAGCAATATTATAGATACGTTGGAGACGTATCAACAACTTGCTAGAGTTAGGGGGAATGAAAATATTGATGATGCTATTATTTATGATAGTGATGATGAAGGTTCTCCCAATGATTATGTATTACCTGTTGTTCCTAAGGGTTATGTTATGAATGAAGAAGCTGCTAGGGAAATGTTTGCTTGCAATGATAGATATGATCTTAAGAAAATATTAGCTAAATGGAAGCATCAGTCTCTTAATGATGGAATGAAACCTGACCCTGCTTTTGCTACTTCACCTATCTGTGTTACTAATAAGGATTGTGAATTCTCTGTTGATGCTGAGATTATTACTTTGGTTGAATCTGATCCTTTTTATGGCCTTGAATCTGAAACTGTTGTGGCACATCTTACCAAGTTGAATGATATAGCCACCCTATTTACTAATGATGAGAAGTCTCGCTATTTTTATATCCTTAAGATATTTCCGTTCTCATTAAAGGGTGATGCTAAGACTTGGTATAATTCTCTTGCTCCTGGTTGTGTGCGTAGTCCCCAGGATATGATTTATTACTTTTCTGCTAAATATTTCCCTGCTCATAATAAACAAGCTGGCTTGCAGGAAATATATAATTTTGTGCAAATCAAAGAAGAGAGTCTCCCACAAGCTTGGGGGAGGCTTCTCCAATTACTTAATGCTTTGCCTGATCATCCTCTTAAGAAAAATGAAATACTTGATATCTTTTATAATGGACTAACCGATGCTTCCAAGGACTACTTGGATAATTGTGCTAGTTGTGTTTTCAGGGAAAGAACAGTCGACGAAGCTGAAATACTATTGAATAATATGTTGACTAATGAAAATAATTCGACTCTTCCTGAGCCAATTCCTGAGGCAATTCCTGAACCAATTGAGCCAATTCCTGAGCCTATTCCTAAGCCCACTCCTAAGAAGAGAGGTGTTTTATATCTCAGTCCTGAAGATATGCAAGAGGCAAAGAAATCAATGAAAGAAAAAAGTATTAAAGCTGAAGATGTTAAGAATTTACCTCCTATTGAAGAAATACATGGCCTTAATATACTGCCTGTTGAAGAACCACATTGTCTTGATAACCCGACATAGGTAGTAAAGGTAAATTCTCTCTATAGATATGATAAAGTTGAAATTCCCTCTACTAAATTCCATGGCCCATGCTTAGATGAATTTGATGACTTTATGGCTAGACAAGAAAGTTTTAATGCTTATGTTGGTAGAGAGTTAAAGAATAATGCTTTCGAGATAGGACGCGTAAGCGATAATATAGCTAGAGTTAAAGATGAACTCAAACACGTTAGCAAATATGCTTCTATGGTTGCTACTCAAGCTGAGCAAGTACTCAAAGCTCAAAATGATTTGCTTGAGGAATTAAATAATAAAAATGACTTTGCTGTTAGAGTGGCTACTAGAACTGGTAGAATGACTCAGGAACCTTTGTATCCTGAAGGCCACCCTAAGAGAATCGAGCAAGATTCTCAGAGAAATAATTTAGAGGAACCTAATTCTTCTAAAAAGAAGAAAAAGAAAAACGATAGAACTTTGCATGCTTCTAGTGAACCTACTATAGACACACCCGAGAATCCCAATGATTTTTCTATTTCTGATACTGAAACACAATAAGGTGATGAACATGAACCTAGTGACAATGTTAATGATAATGTTCATGTTGATGCTCAACCTAGCAAAAACAATGATGTAGAGACTGAACCTGCTGTTGATCTTGATAACCCACAATCAAAGAATCAACATTATGATAAGAGAGATTTTGTTGCTAGGAAGCACGGTAAAGAAAGCGAACCATGCGTTTAGAAACCCATGCCCTTTCCTCCTAAACCATCCAAGACAAAGGATGATGAGGATTTTGAGCGATTTGCTGAAATGATTAGACCTATTTTCTTACGTATGCGCTTAACTGATATGTTCAGAGTAAATCCTTATGCTAAGTATATGAAGGATATCATTACAAATAAAATAAAGGTACCAGAAGCTAAAATTTCCACCATGCTTGCTAATTACACTTTTAATGGTGGAGTACCAAAGAAACATGGAGATCCGGGTGTACCAACTATTCCATGCTCCATTAAAGAAATTATGTTAGAACTGCTTTATGTGATCTTGGAGCCGGTGTTAGTGTTATGCCTCTCTCTTTATATCGTAGACTTGAATTGAATAAGTTTACATCTATTGAAATATCTTTGCAAATGGCTGATAAATCAACTGCTATACATGTTGGTATTTGTGAGGATGTGCCTGTTGTGGTTGCAAATGTCACTATCTTAATGAACTTTGTTATTCTTGATATTACCGAGGACGATAGTATGTCTATTATCCTTGGTAGACCTTTTCTTAATACTGCAGGGGCTGTTATTGATTGCAACAAAGGCAATGTCACTTTTCATGTTAATGGTAATGAGCATACGGTACACTTTCCGAGGAAACAATCTCAAGTTCATAGCATCAATTCTATTGGAAAAGCTCCAACTATTATTATTGGAAGTTTTGAATTTCCTCTCCCTACTGTCAAGAAAAAGTATGATTTTCTTATTGTTGGGAATTTTCATATCCCCGTTGAGGGAACTTAGTGTTATTCGAAATTTCTCCGGTTCCGTGTTATTCGGAATGAGTTTGTTAACAAGACTTGATCAACCTTGTTAGTGGATTCATTTTGATGATCACGAGATGGATGAAACTGGAAGGCACAACCTTATGTACCTACTTTTTACTTTGTGTTATTTAGAATAAATGAAGCAAAAATAGTATTATCTGTCTATTTTCTGAATTATCCGTGCATTAAAAATATCTTGAAAATAAAAGTGCTCCAAATGCCCTGTAAATTTAGTATGATATTTTCTGGAATATTTGAGGATTTTAGGCACTGAAAACACTGCAGGAGGGGCAAGCACCAGGCCACGAGAGTGGAGGGCGCCCCCCCCCTATAGGGCGCGCCACCTGTCTCGTGGGCCCCTAGTGGCCCCCCTCCACTTATGCCAGCACCCACACACTTCATCTTCTACCCAAAAAAATCCCCATCCTGCTCAAGCACGAGTTCTAGCTTGTTTTGCTGCGATTTTCAATCTCCTTGCTCAAAGCTCCATTCACAAAACTGCTTTGGGAGATTATTGCTTGGTGACCATGTTCTTCAGCTTGCACGTTGAATTTATGAGGTCCCAAGTAATTCCAATGCATGATATAGGCTCTAGGCACTTGTAGGAGTAGTTGCTATCAATCTTGTTTATTCACTTTTATTTGGAAGTTGCTAAAATTTCAGAAATTTTTCAGAAAAAGAATTATGTCTAGGAGAATGTACCAAGGTGGTTCCTCGGTGAAGAAAGGGCCCAGGATTGCTATACGTGAGCAAGATGTTGAATTTCCGAGGGACGCGGATGTACGAGCTTCCCCACGAGAAGGGGATATGATTATACCAGCAGTTCTTTTGGATTATGAAGCTATGGTCAATCATCAATTTCATGTGAGGACTGAACAATTCATCCAATATCGACTAACCTATGATAGACGCAATGTCGTCCATGTGACTCTTGCTGCTCCCTACCTTTTTGACTATCAGGCAAAAGGAAGATATGTTGTCACCAGGGAGGAAGAAGCTGAACACGAGAGGAGAGCGGAGGCAGCTCGCCAACACGCTGCACCTCAGGAGGCGGTTGCCGCTGCATCTCAATACAGCCTCAGTTTCACTTATGGATATCAGCCAGACAGTCATTGGTACTAGACCAACTTAGGCCAAAAGCCTAAGCTTGGGGGAGTACGTATTTCTCACCGACTTTACATTCATGTTCACACACTAGTTGTCGGTGCTCATACTCTTTCATTGTATTATCCATGCTAGTTTAAATTTCTTTTTCTAGTTTTCTTCTTGTGTGTTTGATAAACTTTAAGAAAAACCAAAAAATTAGTTAGTTTAATTTCCATGCTTGTAATAGGAATTAAAATGAAAACCCAAAAATATTTCTAGTTCTTCTTTTACTTGTTGGGAGCTTTCCCATGTAAATAGTTTTATTTTCTTTTCTTTCTTTTGGAAGTCGAGAAGACTATATTGTAAATGTTTAGTGGCTCTTATATGCATGATTGTTTATTTAACTTAGAGCCCATATTACCTTGTCTTCTCTTTTGAGTTGAATGCTTGCAGATTCTAGCTTAGTCCAATGCATGTGCACTCTTATTATTATCCACAACGTTCGGTCGTGCGAGTGAAAGGCAATAATGACGATATATGATGGACTTATTGAGATGAGAAAGTCTGGTATGAACTCGACCTCTCTTGTTTTTGTAAATATGATGAGTTCATCATTTCTGAGTCAGCTTATTATGAAGTAAGCATATTTGCAATGACATTTAGAGATTATAGTTGCTTGTGCCATGCTTGATTAGCTATGAGTTATAATGGTTTACCTTGCGTGCCAACATGCTATTAGAATGATTATGATGTGGTATGACGGGATGGTATCCTCCATTGAATGAATTGAGTGACTCGACTTGGCACATGTTCATGCATGTATTTGAATCAAATCAACATAGCCTTCATGATATTTATGTTCAGGGTGGATTATATCCTACTCATGCTTGTACTCGGTGTAAATTAATTTTAATGCATGTTTACGACTGTTGTCGCTCTCTCAGTTGGTCGCTTCCCAGTCTTTTGCTAGCCTTCACCTGTACTAAGCGGGAATACTGCTTGTGCATCCAAACTCGTTAAACCCCAAAGTTGTTCCATATGAGTCCACTATACCTTCCTATATGCGGTATTTACCTGTCGTTCCAAGTAAATTTGTATGTGCCAAACTCCAAACCTTCAAATGAAATTCTGTTTTGTATGCTCGAGCAAATCATGTTACAACTAGGGCTGCCTATATCTTCCATGCTAGGTGGGTTATTCTCAAGAGGAGTGGACTCCGCTCCTCATTCACGAGAAAGGGCCGGTAACCGGGATGCCTAGTCCCATGATCCAAAAAGATCAAAGCAAATCAAAATAATTAAACAAAACTCCCCCAGGGCTGTTGTTAGTTGGAGGCACTCGTTGTTCCGAGCAAGCCATGGATTGATGCTTGTTAGTGGTTGGGGGATTATAAACCTTTACCATTCTATTTGGGAACTTCCTATAATGCATGTAGTATGGAAGATACAACCATCTCATAGTTGTTGTGTTGACAGTGAAAGTATGCCGCTTAAAATGTTATTCAATCTCTATTTTAAAATCGAGCTCTAGCACCTCTACAAATCGCTGCTTCCCTCTATGAAGGGCCTATCTATTTACTTTTATGTTGAGTCATCACACTTCTTATTAAAAGCACCCGCTGGAGAGCACACTGTCATTTGCATTCATTACTATTGGTTTATATTGGGTATGACTTGACTGGATCTCTTTTACCATGAATTACAATGTTTAGTCAGTCCTTGATATTTAAAGGTGCTCTGCATTTATGTTTTGCGGTCTTAGAAAGGGCTAGCGAGATACCATTTTGTTATATCATGTTATGATTGTTTTGAGAAAGTGTTGTCATCCGAGTTTTGTTATTATGGCTCGCTAGCTGATTATACTATTGATATGAGTGATTGTGAGACCTAAGTGTTATTGTGAGTATGGTTAGTTCATAATATTTGCTGAAACTTTAATGCTGGCTTTTCATGTTTACAACAACAAGAGCAAACAAAGTTTGCAAAAGTTTTTCTTTATCACTTTCAGTTTATCAACTGAATTGCTTGAGGACAAGCAAAGGTTTAAGCTTGGGGGAGTTGATACGTCTCCAACGTATCTACTTTTCCAAACACTTTTGCCCTTGTTTTTGAATCTAACTTGCAAGATTTGAATGGAACTAACCCAGACTAACGCTGTTTTCAGCAGAACTGCCATGATGTTGTTTTACGTTAGAAATGAAAAGTTCTCGGAATGTCCTGAAAATCCACGGAGGCACTTTTCAGAATTAATAAGAATTTCTGGGCAAAAGAAATACACCAGGGGGCCCAGCGCCTCTCCACGAGAAGCCCCCCCATGTAGGGCACGCCTCCCTATCTCGTGGCCCCCCTGGACCTCCACCGGCCTCAACTCCAACTCCATATATTCACGTTCGGGGAGAAAAAAATCAGGGAGAAAGTTTCATCGCGTTTTACGACACGGAGCCGCTGCCAATCCCTAATCTCTCTCGGGAGGGCTGATCTGGAGTCCGTTCAGGGCTTCGGAGAGGGGGGCTCATCGCCGTCGTCATCACCAACCATCCTCCATCACCAATTTCATGATGCTCACCGCCGTTCATGAGTAATTCCATCATAGGCTTGCTGGACGGTGATGGGTTGGATGAGATTTACCATGTAATCAAGTTAGTTTTGTTAGGGTTTGATCCCTAGTATCCACTATGTTCTGAGATTGATGTCGCTATGACTTTGCTATGCTTAATGCTTGTCACTAGGGCCCGAGTGCCATGATTTCAGATCTGCACCTATTATGTTTTCATTAATATATATGTGTTCTTGATCCTATCTTGCAAGTCTATAGTCACCTATTATGTGTTATGATCCGACAACCCCGAAGTGACAATAATCGGGATACTTCTTGGTGATGACCGTAGTTTGAGGAGCTCATGTATTCACTATGTGCTAATGCTTTGTTCCGGTTCTCTATTAAAACGAGGCCTTAATATCCCTTAGTTTCCGCTAGGACCCCGCTGCCATGGGAGGGTAGGACAAAAGATGTCATGCAAGTTCTTTTCCATAAGCATGTATTACTATTTACGGAATACATGCCTACATTACATTGATGAATTGGAGCTAGTTCTGTGTCACCGTATGTTATAACTATTACATGAGGAATCGCACCCGGCATAATTATCCATCACTGATCCATTGCCTATGAGCTTTTCATATATTGTTCTTCGCTTATTTACTTATCTATTGCTACTGTTACAACTACTACAAAAACCCAAAAACAATTATCTTTACTTTTGCCACCGTTACCTTTACTATCATACCACTTTTGCTACTAAATACTTTTCTGCAGATACTAAGTTATCCAGGTGTGGTTCAATTTACAACTCAACTGCTAATACTCAAGAATATTCTTTGGCTCCCCTTGTGTCGAATCAACAAATTTGGGTTGAATACTTTACCCTCGAAAGCGATTGCAATCCCCTACACTTGTGGGTTATCATATGTATGAAAAATTATGAAGGTGGCCTTGCCACAAATACGACATCAACTACATGATGCAAAAGCAATATGACAATGATGATGCATGTCATAATAAACGGAATGGTGGTGTGACGCCCTCGATTCAATCGTACACTAATCATGCACGCAAATGTGTACGACCAAGATCAAGGACTCACGGGAAGATATCACAACACAACTCTAGACACAAATTAAAATAATACAAGCTTTATATTACAAGCCATGGGCCTCGAGGGCTCGAATACATAAGCTCGAATACACAAGAGTCAGCGGAAGAAACAATATCTGAGTACAGACATAAGTTAGACAAGTTTGCCTTAAGAAGGCTAGCACAAAAGCATCTACGCTCGAAAAGGCAAGGCCTCCTGCCTGGGAGCCTCCTAACTACTCCTGGTCGTTGGCGTCCTCCACGTAGTAGTAGGCACCCTCGGGGTTGTGGTAGTCGTCGTCAAAGGTGGCGTCTGGATCCTGGGCTCCGACATCTCTGGTTGCATCAACCGGAAAGAAGAAGAAAGGGGGAAAAGGGGGAGCAAAGCAACCGTGAGTAGTCATCCAAGGTACTCGCAAGCAAGGATCTACACTACATATGCAACATTATCAAAGAAAGGCTGTATATGTGGACTGGGCTGCAGAAATGCCAGAATATAGAGAAGGCCTAGTCCTATCGAAGACTAGCATCTTCTGGAAACCACCATCTTGCAGCAAACAGGAGGGAGTAGAGTAGCATAAAGTAAAGTAGTAGTAGTGTTATCAACCTCGGCCAGAGATCCTTTCTCGACTCCCTGTGAGAAAGCAATCCCAGAGCCATACTAGCTGGTTATCACCTCATCACAATCCAATTCTCATCACCATCCAATTCTCATCACAAGTATCCAGTTCTAGTTGTATCGATCGGGATACAGCTCCAAGTGTCTGTTACCGTAGGACAGGCTATGCATAGATTAGTTCTTCCCTGCAGGGGTGCACCAACTTACCCACCACGCTCGCTTAACTCCGGCCGGACACACTTTCCTGGGTCATGCCCGGCCTCGGCCAAACAATACGCCGCAACCCGACCTAGACTTAATAGAGAGGTCAGCACGCCGGACTAAACCTATGCCCCCAGGGGTCATGGGCCATCTCCCCGGGAACTCCTGCACGTTGTGTGGGTGGCCGGTGAGCAGACCTAGCTACCTCCTTCAACAAGGCAGGTGCTTACGCAGTCCAACCCGGCGCATGCCGCTCAGTCGCTGACGTCTATTAAGCTTCGGCTGATGTATACGACGCATAACGCCCATACTATGCCCATGTGATGGTTAGTGCTATCAGGCCAGAGGCCCCTCGGATCAAATATCCAAATCGTAGTAGATTGGGAACGTGCGGTAACAAGCAGAGACTCACGAAAGATGTGACCCCGTTGCCCCGTCTCGAGGACTTGCGGCAAGGGCTAGGAATGCCCGGCCACGCCTTGTAATTACCTCACGGGCACCTTCCAGGTCGACCCGACTCCTCATCACTCGCAATTATGCTCATGCGGGTACCCCTCACGGTCGACCCGTCTTTAGTAACATGGTTCACTGAAAAGCCATAGTAATCATAGTAACTGTGTGTCTAAACATCAAGGGGAAAACCCGAGGAATCACCCCCGGTGAATTCCACTCAATGTAATCATCAAGGTGAACGTAAGAGGAATCACCCCCGAGGTTCACACTTGAGGGGTTGCACGACAGAGTCATATCGGAAGTGGTTAAGGTGGAATCACCCTCGATGACCACGACCGAGTAGCTACGCTACAGGGTTAACATCAGAAGTGCTGTACAGGTCTCACCCTCGGCACTCGATAGTAACCCAGCAGTGTCGAGCAACTAAGGGGAAAGTGATGTGCGGTGCCGGGGCCTGGTCTTCAATCCCGTTGATCGGGTCTTCAATGATGAAGAAGGGGCAACAAGGACAAGGTGGGGGTCACTGATGGATCACTAACCAACCTATACTAAGCAGTTTAGGATAAGCAGGTAAGGTACAACAACAGATACAAAAGTAGGCTATGCATCAGAATAGGAGCATACGATAACAGTAGCAAAATCTAATGCAAGCATGAGAGAAAGGAATGGGCGATATCGAGATGATCAAAGGGGGGGCTTGCCTGGTTGCTCTGGCAAGGAGGGTTGTCATGGACGTAGTCGATCACAGGGGCATCAGCATCGGTCTTGGGGGCTACCGGAGAGAAGAGGGGGAAGAAACAGTAAATATAAAGCAAACATAGCATCACAAAGCATAACGTGGCAATATGTTGTGCCGGGTGTGACCTAACGTATGGCTACATGATATAGGTGAAGGGGGAATTCAACCGGGAATGTATTCCCGGTTCCGGGCGTGTGTCAAATAGATGACATCAGGGGGAATGTTCCATGTTCAGATAGTTAGAGGCTTCTGACAGGTAAACGGACCGCATGTTTGGATTCGTCTCGTGTTTCTGGGCGTTTTTCATATATAAACTTTTACGGATTTTCAATGTTTAAACCAATTTCTGAATTATTTTAAAAGCAGAAAGATTTATTGCGTCAGCAGTGACGTCAGCACTGTGTCAGCTCTGCTGACTAGTCAAACTGACAGGTGGGACCCACCTGTCAGCCTGTCTGTCTAACAGAGGCTTAACTAAACTAACAGGGTTAGTTAGGGGGCGTGGGCCCCAGTAGTCAGTGACTAGTTAGTACTAACTAACTAACTAATTTAACTAACGTTTTAATTAATTGTTTTTATTTAGAAAAACGTTTATTTAACAAAATATGCGATGGGCCCCGCGTGTCAGAGACACTGTGTGCCCAGTCATCACAGTTGACCACGGTCAACGTGGTCAACTGGGGCCAGGGGGCCCACGGGCAGTGACCTAGAGGCGGGGCCCAGGTGTGCCACGTCGGCGGCGTCGGGGTTTCGCCACCGGCGACCAAAACAGTGGCGGGGCTCGCCGGACTTTGGCCCGGGACTTGGCGCGTTCGAACGAGGAGACGAAGCCGCGCCGCATGGTGTGGTCGGTTGGACGCGGGGGTGACCGGAACTGCGTCGGCGACGAGTGGAGGCGGCGGTGGGGTTCGGGACCTCGTCGGGATCGGTGTTGTAGTGCGTGTTTTGGCGAACGAAGAAGCTGGGCGAGGTCTACGGCGCTCCAGGAGCTCGTCGGAGCTACTAGCTCGAGCGGAGGAGCTCGGTGGCGAGCCCTACGACGACAATGGCGGATGGCGGAGCTCGGCTTGCGGGCGAGCTAGCTACGGTGGAGGCGGAGAGACGCGAGGAGAGGGAAAAAGGGGCCGGAACTCACCTTGGGGGCACACGGTGGCCCATTGGGTGACTAGGAGCAGCAGTGGTGTGGATTCGGGGCGGCGGCGTTCGTCGGAGCCGAGGGCGAAGGTGAGGTCGTGGCGGTGCGGCCAGGCCGTCCCGGTCCATGCGGCTCGGCAGGGCGAATGTGGAGGTCGAGGCAGCGCCTGGGGGCACGTCGGAGAGGGCTGGGGACAGCGGTGGCCACGGGATCAACCGACGCACGGCAACGGTGGCTGTCCCCGGCCCTCTCCGACGTGCCCCCAGGCGCTGCCTTGACCTCCACATCCGCCCCGCCGAGCCGCACGGACGGTACGGCCCCGTGGCACCGCCACGACCTCGCCTTCGCCCTCGGCTCCGACGAACGCCGCCGCCCGGAATCCACACCACTGCTGCTCCTAGTCACCCAACGGGACACCGTGTGCCCCCAAGGTGAGCTCCGACCCCCTTTTCCCTCTCCTCGCGCGTCTCCGCCTCCACTGTAGCTAGCTCGCCCGCAAGCCTAGCTCCGCCGTCTGCCATTGCCGTCGTAGGGCTCGCCACCGAGCTCCTCCGCTCGAGGTAGTAGCTCCGACGAGCTCCTGGAGCGCCGTAGACCTCGCCCAGCTTCTTCGTTCGCCAAAACACGCACTGCAACGCCGATCCCGACGAGGTCCCGAACCCCACCGCCACCTCCACTCGTCGCCGACACAGTTCCTGTCACCCCCGATCCAATCGACCACACCATGCGGCGCGGCTTCGTCTCCTCATTCGAACGCGCCAAGTCCCGGGCCAAATGACCCCCTGTGCGCGATTCCCGGTGAAGTCCGGCGAGCCCCGCCACTGTTTTGGTCGCCGGCGGCGAAACCCCGACGCCGCTGACGTGGCACACCTGGGCCCCGCCTCTGGGTCACTGCCCGTGGGCCCCCTGGCCCTAGTTGACCATGTTGACCGTGGTCAACTGTGATGACTAGGCACACAGTGTCTCTGACACGCGGGCCCCATCGCATATTTTGTTAAATAAACGTTTTTCTAAATAAAAACGATTAATTAAAACGTTAGTTAAATTAGTTAGTTAGTTAGTACTAACTAGTCACTGACTGCTGGGGCCCACGCCCCCTAACTAACCCTGTTAGTTTAGTTAAGCCTTTGTTAGACAGAGAGGCTGACAGGTGGGTCCCAACTGTCAGTTTGACTGGTCAGCAGCGCTGACGCAGTGCTGACGTCACTGCTGAGGCAATAAACCTTTTCTGCTTTTAAAATAATTCAGAATTTGGTTTGAACTTTGAAAATCCGTAACTTTTAAACCGTAGCTCAGATCGTAAAAGTTTATATATGAAAAACGCCCAGAAAAACGAGATGAATCCAAATATGCGGTCCGTTTACCTGTCAGAAGCCTCTAACTATCTGAACATGGAACATTCCCCCTCATGTCATCTGTTTGACACACGCCCGGAACCGGGAATACATTCCCGGTTGAATTCCCCCTTCACCTATATCATGTAGCCATACATTAGGTCACACCCGGCACAACATATTGCCACGTTATGCTTTGTGATGCTATGTTTGCTTTATATTTACTGTTTCTTCCCCCTCTTCTCTCCGGTAGCCCCCAAGACCGATGCCGATGTCCCTGTGATCGACTACGTCGACGACAACCCTCCTTGCCAGAGCAACCAGGCAAGCCCCCCTTTGATCATCCCGATATCGCCCATTCGTTTCTCTCATGCTTGCATTAGATTTTGCTACTGTTATTGTATGCTCCTATTCTGATGCATAGCCTGCTTTTGTATCTGCTGTTGTACCTTACCTGCTTATCGTAAACTGCTTAGTATAGGTTGGTTAGTGATCCATCAGTGACCCCCACCTTGTCCTTGTTGCCCCTGCTTCATCATTGAAGACCCGATCAACGGGATTGAAGACCAGGACCTGGCACCGCACATCACTTTCCCCTTAGTTGCTCGACACTGCTGGGTTACTATCGAGTGCCGAGGGTGAGACCTCTACAGCACTTCTGATGTTAACCCTGTAGTGTAGCTATTCGGTCGTGGTCATCGAGGGTGATTCCGCCTTAACCACTTCTGATATGACTCTGTCGTGCAACCCCTCAAGTGTGAACCTTGGGGGTGATTCCTCTTATGTTCACCTTGATGATTACATTGAGTGGAATTCACCGGGGGTGATTCCTCGGGTTTTCCCCTTGATGTTTAGACACACAGTTACTATGATTACTATGGCTTTTCAGTGAACCATGTTACTAAAGACGGGTCAACCCTGAGGGGTACCCGCGCGAGCATAATTGCGAGTGATGAGGAGTCGGGTCGACCTGGAAGGTGCCCGTGAGGTAATTATGAGGCGTGGCCGGGCATTCGTAGCCCTTCCCGCAAGTCCTCGAGACGGGGCAACGGGGTCACATCTTTCGTGAGTCTATGCTTGTTACCGCGCGTTCCCAATCCACTACGATTTGGATATTTGATCCGAGGGGCCTCTGGCCTAATAGCACTAACCATCACATGGGCATAGTATGGGCGTTCTGCGTCGTATACATCAGCCAAAGCTTAATAGACGTCAGCGACTGAGCGGCGCGCGCCGGATTGGACTGTGTAAGCACCTGCCTTGTTGAAGGAGGTAGCTAGGTCTGCTCATCGGCCACCCACAAAACGTGCAGGAGTTCCCGGGGAGATGGCCCATGACCCCTGGGGGCATAGGTTTAGTCCGGCGTGCTGCCCTCTCTATTAAGTCTAGGTCGGGTTGCGGCGTATTGTTTGGCCGAGGCCGGGCATGACCCAGGAAATTGTGTCCGGCCGGAGTTAAGCGAGCGTGGTGGGTAAGTTGGTGCACCCCTGCAGGGTAGAACTAATCTATGCATAGCCTTTCCTACGGTAACGGACACTTGGAGTTGTATCCCGATCGATACAACTAGAACTGGATACTTGTGATGAGAATTGGATGGTGATGAGAATTGGATTGTGATGAGGTGATAACCGGATAGTATGGCTCTGGGATTGCTTTCTCACAGGGAGTCGAGAAAGGATCTCTGGCCGAGGTTGATAACACTACTACTACTTTACTTTATGCTACTCTACTCCCTCCTGTTTGCTGCAAGATGGTGGTTTCCAGAAGATGCTAGTCTTCGATAGGACTAGGCCTTCTCTATATTCTGGCATTTCTGCAGCCCAGTCCACATATACAGCCTTTCTTTGATAATATTGCATATGTAGTGTAGATCCTTGCTTGCGAGTACCTTGGATGAGTACTCACGGTTGCTTTGCTCCCCCTTTTCCCCCTTTCTTCTTCTTTCCGGTTGATGCAACCAGAGATGTCGGAGCCCAAGATCCAGACGCCACCTTTGACGATGACTACCACAACCCCGAGGGTGCCTACTACTACGTGGAGGACGCCAACGACCAGGAGTAGTTAGGAGGCTCCCAGGCAGGAGGCCTTGCCTTTTCGATCGTAGATGCTTTTGTGCTAGCCTTCTTAAGGCAAACTTGTCTAACTTATGTCTGTACTCAGATATTGTTGCTTCCGCTGACTCTTGTGTATTCGAGCTTATGTATTCGAGCCCTCGAGGCCCATGGCTTGTAATATAAAGCTTGTATTATTTTAATTTGTGTCTAGAGTTGTGTTGTGATATCTTCCCGTGAGTCCTTGATCTTGGTCGTACACATTTGCGTGCATGATTAGTGTACGATTGAATCGAGGGCGTCACAGGTGGAAAGTTGCATGGCAATATATCGTGGAATGGCTATGGAAATGCCATAATAGGTAGGTATGGTGGCTATTTTGAGGAAGGTATATGGTGGGTGTATGGTACCGGCGAAAGTTGCGCGACACAAGAGAGGCTAGCATGGTGGAAGGGTGAGAGTGCATATAATCCATGGACTCAACATTAGTCATAAAGAACTCATATACTTGTTGCAAAAATCTACAAGTCATTGAAAACAAAGTACTACACGCATGCTCCTAGGGGGATCGATTCATAGGAAAAGACCATCGCTCGTCCCCGACCGCCACTCATAAGGAAGACAATCAATAAATAAAATTGTGCTCCAACTTCATCACAAAGCGGTTCACCATACGTGCATGCTACGGGAATCAAAAACTTCAACACAAGTATTCTTTAAATTCATGATCATCCAACTAGCATGACCCTAATATCACCACCTCTATATCTCAGAACAATTATCAAGTATCAAATTGATCATAGCATCCAATTCACTTTCTATGATAGTTTTTATTATACCTAACTTGGATGCCCATCATTCTAGGACCAATTTTATAACCATAGCAAATACCATGCTGTTCTAAGAGACTTTCAAAATAATGTAAGTGAATCATGAGAGATCAACAATTTCTTCAAAATTAAGACACTGCCGTGCTCTAAAAGATATAAGTGAAGCACTAGAGCAAAAACTATCTAGCTCAAAAGATATATGTGAAGCACATAGAGTATTGTAATAAATTCTAATCAAGTGGGCTTCTCCCAAAAGGTGTGTACAGCAAGGATGATTGTGGTGATCTAAAAATCAAATACTAATATCATACATGACGCTCCGAGCAAAACACATATCATGTGGCGAATAAAAATATAGCTCCAAGTAAAATTACCGATAGACGAAGACGAAAGAGAGGATGACTTCCGGGGCATCCCCAAGCTTAGGCTTTTGGCTATTCTTGAATATGTTGGGGTGCCTTGGGCATCGCCAAGATTAGGCTCTTGCCACTCCTTATTCCATAATCCATCAAATATTTACCCAAAACTTGAAAACTTCACAACACAAAACTCAACAGGAAATCTCATAAGCTCCGTTAGTGCAAGAAAGCAAAACCACCACATAAGGTACTGTAATGAACTCATTCTTTATTTATATTGGTGTTAAACCTACTGTATTCCAACTTCTATATGGTTCATACCCCTACATACTAGCCATAGATGCATCAAAATAAGCAAACAACACACGAAAAATAGAATTTGTCAAAAACAAAACAGTCTGTAGCAATCTGTAACTATAGAATACTTCTGGAACTCTAAAAATCCTACCAAAATACGAAGTCCCGGGCAATTTGTCTATTGATCTACAACAAAGTGAATCAACGCAAAATCACGTTTCTATGAATTAGTAAAATTATTTTCGTGCATGCAAAGTTTATGTTTTTCAACAGAATCAAATTAACTATCACCATAGGTTATCCTATAGGTTCTACTTGGCACAAACACTAATTAAAACATGGAAACACATCTAAATAGAAGGTAGATGAAAAATTTATTACAAAACAGAAGCAAAAACAAAAACACTAAAATAAAATTGGGTTGCCTCCCAACTAGCGCTATTGTTTAACGCCCCATGCTAGGCATAAAAGGGAGGATAGATCTAAGTAGTGCCATAATAGTAAGATAGATCACGAAAACTCATCTCATATTCTCTACGTTCAGCAGCAAGTTTTCTTTGAGGCAAGCAAAAGTAATCAAAATGGCTAAATTTAATGGGACAAAAGTCCCCAAGATCAATCTCAAGAGGTATGGGTTCCTCCTTTGGCCCTTCATATTGCAGAACTAATTCATCATTATAAGCATTCGTTTGGAAGAACTTCGTGAGCCTATACTCAAGAGAGTATCCTAGCTCATTGTTTCGAAGAGCAAAATCATTATTAAGTTCGGAAATTCTATCAACTAGGACATTGTTAGGAACCTTTTTTCTAAGGTTTTCATTAAAAGCAACAAAGTCCAAAGATTGAAAATGCCCAATCTCCTCTTGATCAAAGAGGATCGCCTCTATGGGAGGATGGCCGGTGTCCACCCTATAGTGTGCAAAGATTTCTTTGGCCTCTTTTATTATAAATCTAAACTCATGTGCAAAAAAGATAGTAGCGGCGCGCTTAACTCAAGAATGCTCAATATTAGGAACTTCCAGGAAAATTCTTTGTATGCAAGGATGCATATGCATAAATTGTCTTTCAAGCTCAACTACAAGCATAGCGATAGCATCTGCAAGACTACTAGTTCTGTGAAGAATAGAACCATCCATAGAAGGTAAATCACCGGCACAAGTGAAGGAATCTTGAATAACCCCTTTTCCAATAATATTACCGCTACCAATTCGAAACTTTTGAGTATGCAAGATAGGGGGTTCTGCAGCAGGAGCATCAGAATTTTCCATGTTATCATTATTGTCCATATCGACGATAATCTCCCCAATTTCAGACATATCGGTAGGCAAAAGCAAGGAGGAAGAAAAGGGAAAACGGAAAAAAGAGGGCGAATAAAACGACAATGGTGAAGTGGGGGAGAGGAAAACAAGAGGCAAATGGCAAAGAATGTAAGTGTGAGGGAGATGAGTTTGCGATGGGTACTTGGTATGTCATGACTTGAGCGAAGACCTCCCAGGCAACGGCGCTAGAAATCCTTCTTGCTACGTCTTGAGGTTGCGTTGGTTTTCCTTGAAGAGGGAAGGGTGATGAAACAATAGTAGCGTAAGTATTTCCCTCAGTTTTCGAGAACCAAGGTATCAATCCAGTAGGAGGCTCCTCAAAAGTCCCACACACCTACACAAACAAACAAGAACTCGCAACCAACGCAATAAAGGGGTTGTCAATCCCTTCAAGGCCACTTGCGATAGTGAGATCTAATAGAGATAATATGATAAGATAAATATATTTTTGGTATTTTATGATATAGATTGGAAAAGTAAAGATGCAAATAAAAGTAGATTGAAAGCTTATATGATAAGAGATAGACCCGAGGGCCATAGGTTTCACTAGTGGCTTCTCTAAAGATAGCATAAGTATTACGGTGGGTGAACAAATTACTGTCGAGCAATTGATAGAAAAGCGAATAATTATGAGATTATCTAGGAATGATCATGTATATAGGCATCACGTCCGTGACAAGTAGACCGACTCCTGCCTGCATCTACTACTATTACTCCACACATCGACCGCAATCCAGCATGCATCTAGAGTATTAAGTTCATAAAGAACAGAGTAACACATTAAGAAAGATGACATGATGTAGAGGGATAAACTCATGCAATATGATATAAACCCCATCTTTTTATCCTCGATGGAAACAATACATTACGTGCCTTGCTGCCCCTGCTGTCACTGGGAAAGGATGCCGCAAGATTGAACCCAAAGCTAAGCACTTCTCCCATTGCAAGAAAGATCAATCTAGTAGGCCAAACCAAACTGATAATTTGAAGAGACTTGCAAAGATAACTTAATCACACATAAAAGAATTCAGAGGAGATTCAAATATTTCTCTTAGATAAACTTGATCATAAACCCACAATTCATCGGATCTCGACAAACACACCACAAAAAGAGTTACATCGAATAGATCTACAAGAAGATCGAGGGGAACTTTGTATTGAGATTCAAAGAGACAGAAGAAGCCATCTAGATAATAACTATGGACCCGAAAGTCTGTGGTAAACTACTCACAACTCATCAAAGAGGCCCTGGAGATGATGTAGAGGCCCTCCGTGATCGATTGCCCCTACGACGGAGCACCGACGAAGGCTCCAAGATGGGATCTCGCGGATACAGAAGGTTGCGGCGGTGGAATTAGGTTTTTGTGGTCTGTTATGACGTTTGGGGTACTGGGTATATATAGGAGGAAGAAGTAGGCCGGGCACCCTCGTGGCCGCCTCGGTTGTTGTGTGACTTCCACTCCAAGTCTCCAGGTTTGCATTTGTTCCAAAAAGATCATTCCCAAAGGTTTCATCACGTTTGGACTCCCTTTGATATTCCTTTTCTTCGAAACACTGAAATAGGCAAAAAAACAGCAATTCGGGCTGGGCCTCTGGTTAGTAGGTTAGTCCCAAAAATGATATAAATGTGTAAAGTAAAGCCCATAAACATCCAAAACGGGTAATATAATAGCATGGAACAATCAAAAATTATAGATACGTTGGAGACGTATCAGTCGGCTCTCCGAGGACCCCATAATCCAGGACTCCCTCACCCCTCTGTGATGGTGTCTAGATTGGATCTGGTGTTTCTGGAACTTGCGGCGGCTGGAATTGATTTTCGTCGTCTCCCCTAGGGTTTCTGGAATATTTGGTTATTTATAGAGCAAAGAGGCGGTGCGGTAGGCCACCGAGGTGGGCACAACCCACCTGGGCACGCCTGGGGGCGCAGGTGCGCCCTGGTATCTTGTTCCCCCCTTGGGCTCCTTCTTCGGTACTTCTTCGGCCCACTGGATGTCTTCTGGTCTAAAAAAATCCACAAAAAGGTTCACTGCGTTTGGACTCCGTTTGCTATTAATTTCCTGCGATGTAAAAAACAAGCAGAAAATAACAACTGGCACTAGGCACTATGTCAATAGGTTAGTACCAAAAAATGGTATAAAATGATTGTAAAATGATTGTAAAACAACCAAGAATGATAATATAACAGCATGGAACAATAAAATATTGTAGATACGTTGGAGATGTATCAACTAATCATGTTGTTTGAGAGGTAATCTTGAGTAAACTGCTTTGGGAACCACTGCAAAGGAAAAAGATTCAAACATTGTCATCCAACACAATTCATTATGGGCAGTAAAAAGAAGGTTGCATAGTTCTTACTAACCATCCTGCAGTTC
The DNA here is from genome assembly GCF_018294505.1 of Triticum aestivum. Lineage (NCBI taxonomy): Eukaryota > Viridiplantae > Streptophyta > Magnoliopsida > Poales > Poaceae > Triticum > Triticum aestivum. Next base: position 280,125,910 of record NC_057813.1, read on the forward strand.
GCTGTTGTCTTTGGTAAAGTGTAAACAAATAGTTTAATCGCCATATTTTGACCCATTTTACTAACAATCTATATTAGCTTCCGCACTTGATGCTGGTTCATCAATATCTCGTTGCCCCATATGCAGAAAGGGTTGAAGCATGGATCTTTACCAATGACATATGTACCTAAAAGCACAAAGTTAATATTAGAAGCTAAACAACAAATGCAGAATGATGTAGTACAACACTCCCTCCATCCCATTATATAATATGTTATAACATCCAATATACTCACATATTGGATGAATTAACATCTCAAAATATGGGACGCAGGGAGTTTATTGCAATTTTACAAATTATGAGGTTGTGGGTCACAAATATATTCAGTTAAAAGTCTGATTCACCGATTAGTCCCTTATCAGAACCCGACCTGTATGGTACCAGCTACTGATATCCTGAACAGTGAGTATATATAAGCCATGGTATGAAATTAACCTCAATGGAAGACGACAGTCGTTCCCAAAATTGTCCTGTGTAAGTACATTGAGAGGCATGTTAAGCACAACAGGCTAAACATCAACCAAGTATATCCATGGCAGACAAAATAATCTCCAATCGATAGCTTCAGTGTGCATGTTTAAGAAGGCCAGTTAAGCAAAACAAGAAGTGGAAGGTGTGTTTGTCGGATTCTTGGCTCCACAAACACAAGAAAGGTTTGAACTCTGGGGCATGTGCGAAGAACTCAACCTCTCCAGCCTGCCAACTCGCTGCTCCCACGGCCTAGGTCGATGAGCGAGAAAGGAAATGGACACGGTAGTTTACCCAGGTTCAGGCCACCTTGCTGTGTAAAACCCTACTCCTGCTTTGTGGTGGATTAGCCTCGCGGGGGGCTGAGGATGAACTAGTACAAGGAAGAACAACCTCGCAAGGTCCGCTCTGGGGTGGATATGAGCTCAATGGATTCGACCTCTTCCTATGGTGGTGGTTAGGCTATACTTATAGAGGTCTCGGTCCTCTTCCCCCAAAACATAGGCAGGATGGGATCCCACAGTGGCCGGTTTTGAAAGGAGACAAGTAGGACATCTTATCCTGACGAAAGGTGGTCTTCACTTGCAAAGTGATCATGACACCGTTGTGGGCTCGGTGATGACATCCGTCCTGCTGTCCTAGCGGTCATGGTCTTCTTGCACGGGAATGGAAACCTTTGGTTGATTCCTCGGGACTCTGCGCCTGTGCTCGCCTCCTTAGCACCAAAGAGGAAACCTACCTCTCTACGCCCGCTAGCACGCACCTGGCCTTGGTCGTCAAAGCTTGCGTCACCTCAACCTCATGAGGTGAGCGCTTGCATAGGGATCTCCGCTCCTAAGGAGGCCACCTAGGGAGGCCACTGCTTCCGGAGGTCTTTGTGTCGTCCGCCTCGCGAGGCTTGGCCCCTCGCAAGGGTCTTGCCTTGTCGATGCTGAATATGGGCCATACTAGGCCATCGATGGAGCCACGTCATGGGCCGTAGGCAGACAAGTCTGGATACCCTGGTTCCCAGAACACTGACAGTAGCCCCCGGGCCCAATGCGTGCTCGCACTTGGATTTGAGGCGAAGCCAAAGGGAAAGTGTGAAGCGCCACGGGCCCCAATCGCCTGCGGACCGAGTCAACGCGAGGCTCTTGATGGAACGTGGGCGCCTCCTCTTCCCAATGCTGTCTCGGCAACTGTCCGACTTGACAACGGCCTGTCACATGCAGAAAAACCATCATTACTCGAGATCATGGGAGGCCGACGGTTGGCCTCCCTTCGACTATAAATGGGAGAGGGGGCGGAGCCCCCAACCCATCTTCGTCTTCTCACCCCTTGCTTCTCCTTCTCCCCGCTCCACCGTCTTGCTAGAACATCCATGGCGCCGACGAGGAGGTTATCTGCCACGAAAAAGGGGAAGGCCCTACAAGTGGAACCCGAGCTTCTCCCGCCGAAGAAGAGGCCCGATCACTACCGGGACGTCGCTGTAGAACTCATGATGATGCGGCCTTGGCACGAACAGGCTCCGCCGGGCTTCTCGGTCCCCTTATTCGCCCGCGCGTAGGGCCCTGCACACGGGAGCGATGACCGGCACTGTGAGGAGTGAGGCCGAGGAGGAGGATAGGCGGCGACCATGGGGCTGTCTAAATCGCGGACCCACGCCGAAGGAATGGCCCGTGAGTTCATGGTGTGGGTGGAAATACCACCACGCACATGGAATCGACTCCCGAGGCCTCTCGCGAGGGAAATATCACCGAGAGGGCCTATTGAACTGCGGCTGCAGCATGAGGGATGCTGCTGCCAGGCTTCTGAGGTGGAAGTCAAAGTCGTCGACTCCGGCGATGTCTTCATGACTCGGGGGTGTGGCGCGATCGCCCGCGCCTGCCGCCCGGAGGGGGGCCATGCTATCCAATTTGAGTATGATGGGGCATCGACACTTTTCTTCAAGGCCTTCGGCGAGGATGGTGGGCGCCTGAAGTGCTGCCTCAGGGGAGGCGGTTGAGGCGACGAGGCTGCTGGTGGTGAACTTGCCCTTGGCCTTGTCCGCGGCTCCTCCGACAGCACCAGCGCATCCTTCGAGCATGTTACGAGCGACCACGTCAGCTACGAGCTGCCGCACCCGCACTTTGGCAGCGGCGTCAGCCCGGCGTCACCGGTGATGCTGCCAAGGTTGTGGCCTCTTTATGATATCTTCTTTTGTTTCATCCCTGCAAGAGATCATGACGAACCCCTCGGGGGTATGTAAAAACTATGATGATTTTGCTTAGATCTTATTGTCCCCAATCAACATTGCGTTTGCGTTCCTCGCTATGGGACGGACTCCCATTTCATTCTTGCAGTAGATTAGTGCTCTACGTTGGCAGGACCCAGTCCCTAGGCAGGCTTTAGCAGTCGCTAGTATGTCAGGTCGCGATGTCATGGTCACGGCCAGTGTCGGTGTTCTGGATACGGGGGTACCCAGACTTGCCTGCCCACGGTTGGCGGCATGGCTCCACCAACGGCCTGATATTATCCAGTTTCGGCATTGACAACCCAAGACCCTCACAAGGGGCAAAGCTTTGCGAGTCAGACGACACCAAGACCTCCAAGGGGATCAGCCTCCTCAGGCTGGCTCATGAGGAGCCGAGATTTATATGCAAGGATCACCTCATGAGGTTTGGGTGACGTGAGCCATGACGATCAGGGCCAGGCGGGTGCTAGGCGGGTGCCAACGGGTGCAGTGTACCAGTTTCCTCTTTGGTGCAAAGGAGGCAAGCAGCAGACGCGGAGTGCCGAGGAAGCAGCCAAAGGTTTCCATTCCCATGCAACAAGACCAAGACCGCCAGGACGGTAGGACGGAGGTCATCGCCGAGCCCACTGCAGCGTCACAACTAAAGGCTTTTGCAAGCAAAGACCACTTTAGTAAGGATAGGATGTACTTGTTGTCTCCCTTCAAATTTGGCCGTTGTGGGATCCCTTCCTGCCTCTTTTTGGGAAGAGGACCAAGGCCACTATAAATAGGACCTAGAAGACTTGAGCCCAAGAACACACCTCCTGAGGTTGTTCTCCACTGTACTAGTTCTTCCTCAGCCCCTCGAGGCAAATCCATCACAAACCAGGAGTAGGGTTTTACACCGCAAGGTGGCCCGAACCTGGGTAAATTGTGGTGTCCCATTTCCTTCGAGCTCGACGCATTAGGTTGTGAGAATAGCGAGTCGGTAGACTGGGGAGAGTGAGATCTTCGCACGCACCCCGGAGTTCAAACCTCTCAAGGGTCTGCAGAACCTATAATCCTGCATTTGGCACACCAGGTAGGGGTGCATTGAAGATCCTCCACTCCATCCGCTGCACTCCGCTGCCGGCTCTCATGGCAGGTGCTCCACCGTCGACTGGACCATTGCACACCTTTGGGGGAGCCATGGACCTCCAGGCTTTCACCGCCTCTCTATGGCGGGTGCAGTGGACACCCAAGTTCAGACCGGAGTTGCCGTCCCACTATGACAGTGCGGTAGATCCTGCTGGCTTCCTCCAAGCATACGAGGAGCCAGTTTGGGCAGTCGGCGGGGATGATAAGTTCGTGGCCAACTGGCTCCCCATGGCCCTCATGGGTGTGCCACGTGCCTGGCTCGTCAACTTGCCAGAATATTTTGTGTCTTTCTCAAAGGAGCTGCGCGACCTCTTCATCGCGCACTTCGCAGCGCGGGCGCCCCACGCCGTCACAGCCCTCCTCGGTGGCTCACAAGCGCCATCCTCAGACCGCCACCTCAAGCAGTTCTTCTGCCAAGTGGGTGCCGCCTGCGCGCAGCCGGGGGCTCCCCCGGGCTGGGCAGCACCCAAGGCCGACCGCACATTTGATTTGGAGGAGCACCCCGCTTCCACAGTGGGCGCAGGCGCACTGCCGATGCTCTACACCCCCACCATCTACAATGTGGTAGTCACCAAGACCCTCATCGATGGCGGGGCTGGCCTCAACGTGCTCTCTATGGAGGCATTCGGCTTGCTTCACGTGCCTTATGGCCGGCTCCGGCCCACCAAGCCCTTCTCCGGGGTGGGCGGCGGCTCCACCAACCCCTGGGGCAAATCCGCCTCCCCGTCACCTTCGGAACCCATGACAACTACCGCACTAAGTTCATCGACTTCGACATTGCCCGGTTCAGCCTCCAATACAATGCCATCCTCGGGTACGCAGCCCTAGCCAAGTTCATGGCAGCAACTTACCCAGCCTACAACCCCATGAAGATGTCGTGGAGCAGCGGCATCCTCACGGTGGCATGGGACACCAAAGACGCACTACTGGCCCTCAAGATTACCTTCAAGACTACGGCAGCTACGTGGTCAAGTGGCAGAGGAGCCCTAGAGGCCTCGGGGGCTGCGCCGGCCAAGAAGAGAAGCAGTTGTTTTCTCAAGATAAAGCTGAGACAAAACAAGTACCAGTTGACGAAGATGGAGAGTCTAGCGCCACCTTCACCATAGGTGTTGGCCTCTCTCCGGACCAGGAGAGGTCGTTGGTCAACTTCTTGCGCACAAAAAAGGTTGTGTTCGCATGGGAACCCAAGGAACTGGTTGGAATCCTGAGGGGGATAATCAAGCACCACCTGAGGGTGTGCCCAAATGTGCGCCCAACGAAGCAGAGGGCACCGCGGCAGTCCACAAAGAAGCAAGCATTCATCATCCAAGAGACCTACAAGCTGCAGGATGCTGGCGTCATCCGGGAGATGCGGTACCCGGACTGGCTGGCGAACCCGGTTATTGTCCCCAAGAAGGGAGGGAACAAGCGCATGTGTGTCGACTTCACCTACCTCAACAAGGCTTGCCCTCAGGACCCCTTCCCGCTCCCGCACATCGATCAGATCATCAACTCCACCGCCGAGTGTGACCTGCTGTGCTCTTTTGACGCCTTCTCAGGCTAACACTAGATCAAGATGGATGTGCAAGATGTGGAGAAGACGGCGTTCCTTACCCCATGTGGGGTGTACTTCTACACCTCCATGCCATTTGGACTGCATAATGCTGGAGCCACCTTTCAACGGCTAATTCATATCACTCTGGGCCAACAGCTTGGGAGGAACGCTGAGGCCTACGTCGATGACATAGTTGTAATGTCTCGGGAGGCAAGGACCCTGATTGAGGACCTGGAGGAAACATTTGCCAGCCTGCGCAAGGTGGACCGATGGCTCAACCCCGAGAAGTGTGTGTTTGGCGTCCCCTCTGGCAAGCTGCTGGGTCTCCTGGTGTCACCAAGAGGAATCGAGGCCAACCTGGAGAAAGTCAAGGCCATAGAAGACATGAGCCCGCCACAAACCCTCAAAGAGATGCAGAAGCTGGCGGGCTGCGTGACTTCGCTGGGCCGCTTCATCTCCAAGTTAGGGGAACGTGCCCTCCCATTCTTCAAGTTGATGAAAAGGAAATGGCCGTTCGAGACCCCTGAAGCTGACGCGGCTTTCCAAGACCTCAAGAGATACCTCACCAGCCCACCGGTGATGGTGGCACAGCGCCCCCTCGAGCCCTTGGTGCTCTACTTGGCTGCCATGCCTCACTCCGCTAGCGCCGCTCTGGTGGCGCTGAGAGAAGAGCGCCCAAACGAGGGCCCACGGTAGGGCGCCTCGGCTCCGCGCAAGCCGCCGCATCCCCAGGATGGTGCTCCTGAGGCCTCAACTGCACCATCGAACAATGTCACTCACTACTAGGAAAAGGCCTACTAATGGCGCACCGGTTTTGCCTACTAATGGTGCACTACTGGTGCGCCATTAGTATCACACCACTAGTATTTTTTACTAATGGCGCACCACTGGTGCGCCATTAGTATCTGGTATACTAATGGCGCACCATGCAGTGCGCCATTAGTTTTGCCCACAGTGCGCCACTAGTGTCTGCTATACTAATGGTGCACCACATGGTAGTGCGCCATTAGTAACAAAATTTTTAATTTTTTTTCTTAATCTCATGTCACTATTTCACATATGAGATATCCAACACATATATATATACAACAAGCATCCATATAACAATCATAGCCAACACACAAGTTCCATCATATATACATACATAGCCAACACATAGTTCCATCGTTACATATTACAAAAGTTTCACATTGTTCATCCAACACCGTTATCCATCAATTCACAAAAGTTTCACATTGATACAAAATAAAAACACAAATGGAAAAGAAGCACTCCATCCATGCAAGCTTCCGTGAATTAAATCAAATCTGCAAAATGATAAACAAGAAGTTAGAAGAAGAGGAGGAAGAAGAAGAAGACTAGAAGAATACTAGAAGAAGAAGAACACTAGAAGAAGAATAAGAAGAATTTTGGAAAAGAAGAAGAATAAGAAGAAGACTATAAGCTTATTATGTAAACTTGATCATTTTGTGCTAACATAAGTTATTTTGGAGCTAACCTATAGGAAACTAAGCATACAAGCTCTAAGTTAGTATATTAGAGCCAACTTAGGTAAAATGAAGCTAACCTATGTCATTTTGGAAAAGAAGAAGAATAAGAAAAAGACTATAAGCTTATTATGTAAACTTGATCATTTTGTGCTAACATAAGTTATTTTGGAGCTAACCTATAGGAAACTAAGCATATAAGCTCTAAGTTAGCATATTAGAGACAACTTAGGTGAAATGAAGCTAACATATAGGAAACTAAGCATATTAGAGATAACATAGGTAACTAAGTATATATATATATATCATTTTGGAGATCTGACATACCTGACAAAGTTCAGTTCTCATGCATTGTTCTTCTCCTTCTCATTCCTCAGCCCGATGCGCCAAGAGCGCCAAGAGCGGCGAGTTGTTCTTCTACCACAATTGGCGTGGTCATGTCGCCCAGATGTGGGATCGTCGGCGCCACCACTGGTGCGTGGTCATTGTCAGGCACCACCACCATCGCTAGGACACATTCAGGAAGGATGGGCACGACCATCGCTAGGTCATCCTCAGCCACCTCCATCTCTTGCCCATGGTCAGCCACCACCATCTCTTGCCCATGGTCAGCCACCACCATCTCTTGCCCTTGGTCAGCCACCACCAGCACTAGGTCATCCTCAGCCTGATGCCCATCGTCATCCTGCAGCTCCTCATCCCCACTCTGCTCCTCTTCTCCCGCACTCCAGTCCGGATCATCCTTCTTGTTGTCTTTCCTGCTGCCAGAATCGCTGCTGCTTTCGCTAAAGCCAGAATCGGTGTTGCTTTTGCTACAACCATAGTCGCTGCTGCTTTGGCTGTAGCCAGTGTCGCTGCTGCTGCTCCCATTACCTGTCCAAATGCAACAATGACCGTTGACAATCGATGTGAGACAAAGCCAAATGTAGAGGAATAAGAAGAGGCAGAACGTACCCGCATCATCATCGTCAGTGTAGCGCATGCGACACATAGTCGCCTTGAACACCTTCACGATGAGCATGGTGGCGTCGTCGTCGTACCTGAAGAGAAGGAAGTACCCCAGCCGAAGGTCGTAGGCACGGTAGAACTTCTCCCACCCACGACACAAGTACATGTGGCCCTCCTTGATCATCAACTCCCCATCCCACTTCCTGTGAAACCCGCTGCCGGCCTGTCGCAGCTTCACATTATTTGGCGGATCTTCACCAAGTATGTTCATAAAACTGTCATGCAGCCTCTGCAGTTTGGGACAATGAGTGATGTAGCAAACAATAGATATCATAATGAGATGGGTGAAGGGGATATCTCTCGTTTTATATACCTGCGTCATGGATGATACTGAAGTCCCAAGTATGATACTGAAGAACTCGGAAGCATCGAACTCGTACTGCGGTGTCGCAGAGTGGTGGTGGCTGCTTCCCGCCATCTCTGATAAGCAGCAGAAGAGACCAATTAGTACCCTTACAACAGATCATAAAACATGCATGATAACAGGCATTAGTCGCAAGTACCCCATATGTCCTATTTTTAGCAAAGTCATGCTAAAATTCCCGGAAAATTTCAGCATGACCTTTGCTGAAAATAGGACATATGGAGTACCCGAATTTGCCGGAACGGAAGTTAATCGACATTCTGGCAAACTCAAGGGCCTCTTGGGGTACCTACAAAATCATTATCCTCGCATAATGAAGTCTCCAAAGGGTCATTTCAGAAGATCACACGTAGCATAATCACAAGTACAACATCATCACAAATACAGCAGCATGGATATTTTTATGATACAAGAAGAAAGTAGCCACAACTATAGTAAAAACAAGCAACTACACACACAGGAGTTGTAAAATATCCCTGCTATTCTTTTTTACATAAACATGTAATTAGTCAAGACAACTTCTCTCATATTTTAAACTTCCATTTATTTTAATCTACGGTAGAGACATGACATCATCACCCTCCAGAAAAAACCAACAAATATGGCATCAGAAACATATGTGCCACCTGTCAGAAAATATAGAAAAGAAAGCACATAGTTATAAAGATTAGTATTCGAGACTTTGTAGCGAGCTTTGGTTTCTCTTAATGGCAATTTGGGTGAACCTTTCCATGCAAAAAAAATTTAAACTGTTATACAGATTTTGGACCCCATCATATGCTAAGCAGGTGTGATGGTTCAGGCTTAATATGAAGCAAGCAGTAGATGAGGTGCAAACAAACATTTTTTAAAACAAATTGTGGTGGGATATTTCAAGACATTGCGGTTCGAGTGCTTCAGAATGGTTGTCAGATGAGAACTACCAGAATGGATGAATATTCATGAGGGTTCAGTAGTTGACATGTGAATTGGCAACTAATTTAAATCCAGGCAGTAGCACCAACTTCAAGCCCTGGAACTACTGACTGAATGAAAATTACACAACGAAGCCACACACATGCACATAGCAATGGTAGAAATGAGGAATCATCTTTGATCTCAGAAATGCTTTCTTTGACTTCATTCATGATACAAGAAGAAAGCAGCCACAACTAAAGTAAAAACAAGCAACTACACAAACCACGAGCTTGAAAGATCGTGAGGAGAAGCTGCTGATAGTGCAATACAACACGTACAGATAGCTGAAAACCTTCATCACAGTGTTGATGCTCTTAAGGTGAAGTATGATGCAATTGGTAGATTGCAAGCACAGGTTGTTGCTGCCGAAAAGAAGCCACAGAAAGCTCTAAAGCTTAAGGATAATGTAATTGGCAAATTGGCCGAAAATAACCTACTATCAAATGGTAAAGCCTAAGTGGACTGTAGATGGTCTTAAGCTGACAGAAATCCAGTTTAGTAAGTAAAACTTAATCCAAATTTACTGCTTGGATGAGTCATCTAGAACAAAACACTAAAACTACTTGAGAATCCAGTGCATCTCTATCAAGAATTCAAGATACAACTTAATAGATGTAAAGCTCAATAACATACACAGAATAACAGATGACACAGGCACACAACACAAACAGAACCAAGGGTAACTTGTTTTTTTTCACAATTAAGGGTAACTCGTTGTGTAAGAAAACAGACAATCAGATCCTCTTGACTATAGTACAGCACAAACAAATTCACTTCAATTTGTCACTCCTCATCCTAGTTTAATTCCCGCCACATGGGGCAAACCTTGGGCATGGTCATAATCACTCTGACTTCCTGCAACAACTAAGCTTACTTAAGCAGACTGAAGCAGCAGACCAAGAAAAGAAACTTCTGCCTCTCAATGCAACACAAAACAGACTGAAGCAGCAGCAAAACAGAGCAGATATATAACCATGCGATTTACTTCTTTGTAAATAAAGACCAAGCATACATGTATTATTTCTAATTTTACCTGGCTAGAATCAGAGGCAATTAGGAAGAAAGCAGAGGTTGAGGGCAAGAGGAAGAAGAAGAAGAAGGAAGTGGAGGGGAGGGGCTCACCTTCAGTCGAGGGCGTACACGGCGCCGGCCGGCCGCCTTGGACCCGGAGGAAGCCGCGGTCGTGCCGGATCCCTAGGGCTCGGGGCCGGCACAAGACCACGCCGCAGCAGAGCTGAGCTGAGGTAGAGGCTGTCGTCGTCTCCTCCTCCTCCTCGTCCTCCTCCTCGTCCTCCTCCTCCGGCTTGGGGCGCGAGGGCGTGGGGCGGGGGAGCTGCAGTGGTGGGGGGCATGAGGGCGCGGGGGCGGCGGCGCGGGGGAGCTACAGTGGTGGGGGTGCGGGGGCGGCGAGGGTGGAGTCCGGCGGGGGTCGGGGCGGCGGCAGCATGGGACGGAGGGGATGGAGGGGGCGTGCAGGCGCGGCGACGGTGTACGGTTGGGGCGGAGGGGGCAAATTAGGTCGAGTGGGGAGGAAGGGAGGGAGGGGAATAGGTGGAGTGGGGGGGGGGGAAGCTTACTAATGGCGCACCCCGCAGCGGTGCGCCATTAGAATGTTTTTTATTACAGTTCGAGCCCTCAGGTTATATTCCACCTAACCCAATCTACATCAGAACCCGCCCACTAGCCCGACTAGTCGGTAGGCAGCACACACACTAGGAGGTCCTGGGTTCGATTCCCAGGCTCCCCAATTTTTATTTGTATGCATTTAAAAGGCTGTTTGATATTTATTAGTGTTTAAATATGTTCAAACTTGTTTAAATCATAACAGTAATATTTTTTTATAAAAACAGTAATAATTTTCTTTTAAAAATATGTTCAAATTTGTTATTTGAAAATATTTATGAATATGAAAAAGTTGGAGTGGAGGGTGCGGTGGGTCATCGGCGATGGTGGAGTGGGGGAGGGTGCGGGCCGGGGGTCGGCGGCGGCGGCCCATGGAGCGGGGGAGGGTCCGGTTGATCATCAGCGATGGTGGAGTGGGGGAGGGTGCGGGCCGGGGGTCGGCAGCGGCGGCCGGTGGAGCGGGGGAGGGTGCGGTGGGTCGACGGCGACGGTGGAGTGGGGGACCGGATCTGGCAAGGTGGGATAGCGATCGAGATGGAGGAGGATCGAGATCGAGTGTCCATGAAATTTAAAAACATTCATGAGTTCAAAAAGTGCCCACGAAATACAATCGAGAAATGAAGACTACGATTTAAATACAATCAATCTTAGCTAGCTATCTGTTCACAATCTTCTTGCCCTTCTTTTTTGCAAATGGAGTTCTTCTGTGCAACGGACGTCCTTTAGGTAGGGTGGTCCTGCTTCTTCTTGTGGTGTATGCTGCTACTTCATCGTCGTCGTCATGTTCGATCTTCGGGTCGCCGTACTTGTCGAAGTCTTGCTCATTGGCTACTCCATCCATTCTGATGATCTTCCTTTTGCCTCTCCTCACGACAACACGATTGGGCTTTGACGGGCACACGGTGGATCTTCCAGTACGGCAAGTCCCAGAAAAGAGACCTCGTTTTCCATACCTTCAGCAGCGGCTCGGGAGCCTTTCGCTTCTTTCCTGGCTATGGCGCCTTTTGCTTCTTTCCCGGCAGTGGGCAATCTTTCCAATTTTTCAACAGCTCGTCTATTTCCTCGCCGCTCGTCGTTCGCGGGAGTTTTCGGGGTTCGGCTTCACCAGCGAATAGATCCTTGTGTTTCCTCCATGGGTCATCATCGTGAAGCCACCTTCGATGTCCCATGAACACGGTTTTCGAAGACCCGAGATCTCTATCTAGCTGGCGATACATTGTGTCATCCATGCACCTTACGCATCCAGAAAATCCGTGGACTACCTCCCCGCAAGATATCCATAACCGAGATAGTCGTGTAATAGTGCAAAAAATATATATACTAATGGCGCACTGTGACACGGTGCGCCATTACTAGTTTAAACTAGTAATGGCGCACTGTGACATGGTGCGCCATTTGTAGTTTTGCAAAAAAAAGAATTAAAAAAAGAATACAGTACTGGCGCACTCTGTGGCTGGTGCGCCATTACTAGTTAGAACTAGTAATGGCGCACTTCAGCCGGATGCACCATTAGTATGTATGGAAAAATAAAAAAAATATCACTAGTGGCGCACCTTTTGTCTGGTGCGCCATTAGTGTCTTCCACACTAATGGCGCATCACCGAATGGTGCGCCATTAGTATATAGTAGTGGCGCACTACATCTCTGGTGCGCCATTAGTGTCCATCCCATCTATAGCCCTTTTCCTAGTAGTGACTCCTGAGGCCCGAGCTGACCCCCTAGCCGGCGGGGCTCATGAGGCCATGGATGATGCGGCAAACAGGAAGACTCCTGAAGGCCCGCACTCTCAAGAGATACAAGACCTCGCCAATGCCTCCTCCCTTGTCGAGCATCTAGTCTGCTTCATCAGCATGGTGCTACGGGAGGTGCGGGCACGCAAACCCATGCCGCAAAAGCTCTTGCTCGCGCTCCTCGTCGCCTCCCAGAAGCTGCGCCACTACTTCCAGGGCCACCCCATCAAGGTCGTCTCAGCCTACCCACTCGAGAGGGTTGTCCGGAGCCCTAACGCTGCCGGAAGGGTCGCATAGTGGAACATTGAGCTGCAGGCATTCTAGCTAGAGTTCAGCACCACCAGATTTCATGGCAGAATGGACTGACACCCCTGACCGCAAGATATGTGAGAATCGCTCCCTCCTGCCCGGAGATGAGGCGCCGGATGGGTGGATCATGTACTTCTATGGTGCGTTCGCGCGTCAGGGCGCGGGGGATGGAGCAGTGCTCATCTCACCCACCAAGCACAAGCTTTGTTACGCCGTACAACTCTGCTTCCAGAAGGGTGAAAAGTTCTCCAACAACATCGCAGAGTATGAGGGCCTGATTGCCGACATCAGAGCTGCAGTAGCGCTGGGGGTGAAGCACCTCAAAATCAGGGGCGATTCCGAGCTCCTCGTCAACTTCTCCAAAAAAGAGTATACCCCGAAGGACGAGAACATGGAGGCGTACCTGGAAGAGGTACACAAGATGGAAAAAAATTCATGGTCTTGGAATTGCAACACGTGCCACGAGGCACAAACAAGGAGGTAGGCGACATTGCCAAAAGGGCGTCCCGACACCTGCCTTACGAGCCAGTCGTTTTTGAGGAGCGCCTCTTCAAGCCATTAGCAGCTCCCCCTGATGCGGAACCAGCACCGCCTCAGGAGGATCTTCCCCGAGCCCCTGCGGTAGTTCCCTTCTTGCGGCCCAACCTCGGGGGCCTGTCTGCTCCTCGCGCTTGAGCCCCGGGAGGGGTGCTGGACCGAGGAGTTCATGGTGTACTTGCTTCAGGGGACCCTGCCGGAGAAGGAGGAAGATGTAGAGCGCGTGGCTCGCCAGGCCACCGTATACTGCATCCAGGATGGTGAGTTGTACCGTAAGCAGCCCAATGATGTTTCTTTGTAGTGCATCTCCAGGGAACAGGGGCTCGAGTTGCTGGCCGACATACACGGTGGGGACTGCGGACACCACTCTTCATCATGCACCCTCATGGTCAAGGCATTCCCGCAATGGGTTCTATTGGCCCATGGCACTCAACGATGCCACCGAGTTGGTGAGATCCTGTGAAGCCTACCAATTCCACGCCAACCAGATCCACTAGCCAGCGCAGGGCCTCTAGACTATCCCACTAACATGGCCGTTTGCGGTGTGGGGGCTGGACATCTTGGGACCATTTCCCCAAGCGTGAGGGGTCTAGCGCTACCTCTATGTCACCATCGACAAGTTCACCAAGTGGCGGAGGTGGAAGCTGTCCGCGCCATCCCGGTCGGCTCAGCTGTCAAGTTAGTCAAGGGCATCGTGAGCCGGTTTGGGTTTCCTAATCACATCATCACTGATAATGGCTCACAATTCCCCAGCAACATTTTCAAAACATATTGGGCTAACCATGGAACGCAGATATGCTACGCTTCAGTGGCACACCCCAGGAGCAATGGCCATGCCGAGCACGCCAATGCAGAGGTCCTGAGAGGCCTCAAGGCAAGGACCTTCAATAAGAAGCTCGAGGCCTGCGGCAGGGTGGCCAATTGAGCTCCAGTCAGTGATGTGGTCCATCCACACGACCGCGACCAAGCCGACGGGCAAAACCCCATTCTTCCTCGTCTACAGAGCTGAAGTGGTTCTCCAACACGAGGTCAAGCATCGCTCCACACGGGTCATGTCGTTCGACAAGGCACGCCAGGACGCCACGCGGGGGATGGATCACGTGCTGGGGGAGGAATGGCGTCGTCAAGCCTCGACCCAATCGGCAAAGTACCAGTAGGCGTTGCGGCGGTACCACTGCCGCAACGTCCGCCCAAGGACGCTCGAGGTGGGAGATCTCATCCTGAGGCAGGTTCTCTCCAGGGAAGGGCTGCAGAAGCTCTCTCCCATGTGGGAGGCTCGTTTAGGATTGCCCGTGTCTCCAGGCCTGGCGCCCTGCACCTAGAGAAACAGGACGATATCCCCATCCAGAACGCCTGGAACATCCAGCACCTCCGGAAGTTCTACCCTTGAAGCAAGGCTCATGCCTGTGAAGGTCTCCTCTCATGACACTCTCACGTAATAATTAGTGGGGCTGTACACGCCCCAGAGTCTCCTGGGTATCGCCCGCGGGCCTCACGGGGGCTCCCTCCCACGTCCTAGTGGTAGCACTTAGACCCGCTCTGGTGAGAAGACTAGACTAGGTGCCGGACGCGGTTGTTCATTTGCTTGCTTTCTGTAGTTGGTTTACAGTTTCTTAACGAATTTGGAATTTTCATGTATTGGTTCGCCAAGTTGGGTTTTCTATCCTCTTGCTTCACTCATTCTTAGCCTTGGCCAGGAAATGGCAGTAGTTACCCATCGCTCTTCCTCGCGTGTCTCATGCATGGGGCTAGGCAGGTATGTGCGCTTAGGTCCACCCACACGCAAGCACGCCTCGCTGAAACCTCGTTGCCCCAGTGCTTCGTCTTTCTTAATCCTCGCGAGACACGCGCAATCGAGCTCGTGAGCATGCGTGCCCTCTCATGTCCGTGCCCCTCGGGCAGCGCGACGTGGTGCATTAAGCCACAGCAAAACCTGTGGCAGGGGGCTTGCACAAGGAAGAATGAGATGCCTCATTAAAGTTTTTTCTTTAAACAACTCTGCAGCAGCTCTACGGTGCCTCTCGAGATCTACAGCGCCTCCCAAAATCAATGGCTCCCAAGTCGTCAGGAAAGGGGGCTCCTCCAGACATCAAGGGTCATGCCCTCGCGAGGTGGGAAGCTACCGCGAGCATGTCAAGCTAGGTTACCCTACCTGTGCCCACTCAGAATACAAATATCATGACACAACATTAAGATAATAAGTATAGCATAAGGGCATAACTGCCATACTTAATTACACACCCCAGCGGGGCACTCTACTTTTTTCAAATTGTAGAAGAAAGGAAAGGTTAAATAGAAGTGGCCCCCGAGGCCGCAGCAGGTCCCACAGCCAAGCTCGGCAACCCCGAGCTCAGATCAGGCCCTCATCCTACTTCACCGGGGTGCGGCGTCGAGACGATCCGCTGCCTTCCTCAATGCGAGCTCGGCAGCGCGGAGGTTGGTCGTAGCCGCCGCTGCTAGAGCTCTCTCCCGAAGAAGAGCCGCCACTGTTGGAGGAAGTGTGGACGTCATCAAGGCCAAGCTCACCCTCATCGCCGGCGCGGCTGACGTCAAGGCCAAGCTCATCGCCGCTGCTGCCGTCTTCTGGGCAGCACCCCGCGTGGCGGCCGTCTTCGCATAACACCATTAGGAAGAGGGTCTCAAGCCTATCGTACTTGCCATGGAGGGTGCACCTCCCGCTCAGGCCTCGCGCACGGGCAAACACCTGCTAGCCGCGGGCCAGGACCATGCTGCCTGCAGCGCTGCCTAGATCCTAACCCACGAGGCCCCGCTGCAGTAGCCGTCAGCCTGCAGCCAGAGGCCGTCGCGTTCCGAGGCCGACAGCTCACCGGTGAGGAAGCGTGGAAGCCAGAGCAAGGTGCTGGTGGGCTTCTCCAACCACACAACGAACTCTGGGAGCACGTCCACCAAGGAGAAGCACGGTGGATGTCAGCATTCTGGGAACGGGTGTCCCCAGACTTGCCTGCCTGCGGCCCACGGCGTGGCTCCACCAGTGGCCTAGTACGGCCCGTCTTCATCAAGCAACACTCAAGACCCTCGCGAGGGGCCATGCCTCACGGGGCGGATGACGCAAGGCCTCCTCAGGAGCAGCCTCACCAGGCAGGCTCGTGAGGGGGTGGAAAGATCAAGGCAAGGGGTACCTCGCGAGGTTCCCGTGACGCAAGCCATGACGACCAAGGCTAGGCGGGCGCTAGCGCGTGCAGTGTCCTCGTTTCCCCTTTGGTGCTAAGGGGGCAAGCGCAGGCGCGGAGTACCGAGGCATCAGACAAACGTTTCCATATCGGTGCAACAAGACCAAGACCAGCAAGACGGCAGGACAGAGGTCATCGTGGAGCCCAAGATGGCATGGCCACCAGCGCCTTTGACGGGCTAAGACCACCTTTGGTCAGGATAGCTTGTACTAGTTGTCCCCTTTCAAATTAGCCGTTGTTGGATCCCTTCCCGCTCAATATTTGGGAAGAGGACCAGGGCCTCTATAAGTAGGGCTAGCTACCATAGTAGGAAGGGACGAATTGAGTCCATCCTCACACCACACCAGCTCAAGAACACCTCTCCTCAGGAGGCTGTTCTTCCCTTTGTACTGTTCATCATCAGCCCAAGAGGCAATCCACCCCACCACACAGGAGTAGGCTACTACACCACAATGGTGGCCTGAACCTGTGTAAACCTTGTGTCTCTTGTGTTGTGAGTTCATCGGGCTAAGCTTAGAGATTGCAGCGAGGCTGAGAGTGAGATTCGGTAGGGGGAAATCTTCGTGTGCACCCTAGTGTTCAAACCTCAAGGGTTTTGCCGGAACCCGAAATCCAACATTTGGCGCGCCAGGTATGGGTGCGCCGAAGTCTTCCTTCCACTGATCCGCGTCCCATTTCTCTATCGCATCCATCTCTGGCGACCTGATGACCAGCGTCGACCACTGGGCGGCCTGGCCAGCCCGGGCCATGCCTCCTGCACAAGAATACCTCAACCCCACGCCCCAGGCAGCTCACGCGCCACAGAACGCTATGGGGCGAGGATGGCGCGGTCACACACCACTGACCCTTACTCCGCGGCAGGTGCGGGTAGCCGCAAGGGCCTCAAGCCACGCCACGGCCACGTCCCCGCACAGCCGACGGGAGCAGGCAAACATGAGGGCCGCGCTCACCGTGGATCGGGAGCTTCTGCGATGCAGGTTGATGGAGAGCGGACGGGATGCGTTGCTGGAGCGTGTTGCCGAGCTCCTGGATGTCGCGCCCTTGGCAGCACTGATAAACCACAATTATAGGGGATCACAACAGTTTTCGAGGGTAGAGTATTCAACCCAAATTTATTGCTTCGACACAAGGGGAGACAAATAATATTCTCAAGTATTAGAAGTTGAGTTTTCAATTCAACCACACCTGGATAGCTTAGTACCTGCAACAAAGTATTTAGTAGCAAAGTAGTATGGTAGTAATGGTAACAGTGGCAAAAGTAAAGATAGCAGTTTTGTATTAATTGTAACAGTAGCAATGGAAAAGTAAATAAGCAAAGAACAATATGTGAAAAGCTCGTAGGCATTGGATCAGTGATGGTTAATTATGTCGGATGCGATTCCTCATGTAATAGTTATAACATAGGGTGACACAGAACTAGCTCCTGTTCATCAATGTAATGTAGGCATGTATTCCGAATATAGTCATACGTGCTTATGGAAAAGAACTTGCATGACATCTTTTGTAATACCCTCCCGTGGCAGTAGGGTCCTAATGGAAACTTACGGATATTAAGGCCTCCTTTTAATAGAGAACCGGACCAAAGCATTAGCACTTAGTGAATACATGAACTCCTCAAACTACGGTCATCACCGAGAAGTATCCCGATTATTGTCACTTCGGGGTTGTCGGATCATAACACATAATAGGTGACTATAGACTTGCAAGATAGGATCAAGAACTCACATATATTCATGAAAACATAATAGGTTCAGATCTGAAATCATGGCACTCGGGCCCTAGTGACAAGCATTAAGCATAGCAAAGTCATAGCAACATCAATCTCAGAACATAGAGGATATTAGGCATCAAACCCTAACAAAACTAACTTGATTACATGGTAAATCTCATCCAACCCATCACCGTCCAGCAAGCCTATGATGGAATTACTCACGCACGGCGGTGGGCATCATGAAATTGGTGATGGAGGATGGTTGATGATGACGACGGCGATGAATCCCCCTCTCCGGAGCCCCGAACGGACTCTAGATCAGCCCTCCCGAGAGAGATTAGGGCTTGGTGGCGGCTCTGTATCGTAAAACACGATGAAACTTTTTCTCTGATTTGTTTTCTCCGTGAAACGGAATATATAGAGTTGGAGTTGAGGTCGGTGGAGCATCAGGGGGCCAAGGAGACAGGGGGCGTGCCCCACACCCTCGTGGACAGGGTGTGGGTCCCCTGGCCTTGATTCTTTCGCCCGTATTTTTTGTATTTTCCAAAAGTTATCTCCGTGGATTTTTTAGGTCATTCCGAGAACTTGTGTTTTCTGCACAATAAATAATACCTTGGAAAATTTGCTGAAAACACCATCAGTCCGGGTTTTCATTCAAATCATGCAAGTTAGAGTCCAAAACAAGTGCAAAAGTGTTTGGAAAACTAGATACGTTGGAGACGTAGGTACCGCCTTTCTGCTTCCAGCTTGCACCCTGGGCCTCGGACGAACCACATGGCGGATCTCTCCGCGCTCGCGTGCCCCAAAGCCCCAAGGTTTCATCGACACCAGCTCAACCGTCAGCACCGGACGCCGGGTCGCACCCGCACCACCTCTGGTGAATGAGGGCATGCGCATTGCCACCTACGGCCCGGGCAGGCCGCTTCCCTACCATCCTCAAGATGGCGCGCTAGGCCGGGCAACATGGAGTGTGGGGCGGTACGGCAAAGTCTTCGAGGCGGCGGCTTTGGAGGCTTACGTGCCCCGCATGATGGATCGAGAGTACGCGCTGGAAGAAAACCCTGGCTCGTTCCTCGGGCCAGGCTGCGAGGAAGAGACGCCATAAGATGAGCCCTACCAGGAGCCTCAGGGGAACCTCACCAACCACGCTGGCAGCAGCGGCTACCGGGTACCACTAATTCCTTAGGAACAAGCTTATGCTAATCATGGGTCGCAGGAGGTCCAGGTCACAGCACCGGACGGCGACCCTAGCTCGGCAGCCTCCCTTCCACCAGGAGGAGCGCACTGGGGGCTGCAGGAGAGGGGCCGGGAGCAAGGCCCCTCCCCACGGCGCACGGAGCAAGGCATCCCCAGGAGGTAGGCCCTCTGTCGGGGAGGTGCTGTAAAGCCTACCCCTGGCAGAGGACCCATGGTCGCCGAGGGCGCCGCTGGCGTCCCCTTTGCCCCTTGGTGTCATCTTGGTTTCCGGTTGCCGCCAATGGTGGTCGAGGGTGGTGCAAGGCGAGGCCCTCGTCTGGCGATATGAAGCAAGGCCCGGTGCATGTGAAGAAGGCCCAGTGCCTGTGAAGCTTGCCGCCCGTGACACTCTCACATAATAATGAGTGGGGCTGTACACGCTCCGGAGTCTCAGGAGTGCCGCCCTTGGGCTTTGGGGTCTCCCTCCCATGCCCAGTGGCAGCACTTAGCTCCATGCTGGTGAGAAGACGTCGAAGACTAGACTAGGCACCAAATGCGGCCATTTGCTTTTTGACTCCCTTTCTGTAGTCGTGCTTCCTTCCTTTGGATTTAAGTTGGAGTTGAATTTTCATTTGTATGTGTGGGGAGGGTGACTTTTCTTGTTCGTGTGATTTCTTGTGTTCTGGTTCCAGCCTTAATTTGGAGTTCGCACCGGCTACCTCCCCTCGCGAGCCCCTCGCGGGTGGGCTGGGTGAAGCGCATGTACGCTACACGCATGCCGTACTACGGCCAGCACTTGCTCTCGCAAGGCCCTCTCGACCGGGTCGGTAGGTCCCTTAGGGGATCCTCGGAAGCTCACGACCGGACGAGCTGGTTCAGGACCTATCCTGGCTAAAGGTACACTACAATAGCAAGCTCGCCATAGAGCCCGTAGGCTCATAGAAGCATATATTCAGCTTGGCCCTGAAAGCATAAAAACGACAATATTTTTACATGAGGGGCATCCCCTCCCAAAATACTCTTACAACCTTTGGGGCCGCGCCCGAGCTTTTGTATGTAGGATAAAATAGCAGAGAAACACGGGATTAGTCGGACATGTCGCTCACCGTGTCCCCCTGGTCACCTCTAGATGCATCGCTGGCGCTGTGACTGGCATCACCATCACCATCACCGGCTCCACCATCACCATCATCGACCACGTCGCCTCCGTCCACCGCGACTACCACCCTGTCGTCGTCGGAAGCAAAGGCCCTAACAAGCACATCCATGTTATCCTCCACCCACCGCGCCAGGTCGCCCCGGAAGGCCTCGGGCACCGGGGCGATGGCAGCGTCAAAGTCAAAGTTAGGATTGGTGTTCTGAAGATGGCTGAAGACGCGGTAAAACGCGCGCCCGAGCAGGCTGCGGCTCCTCTCCTCAACAAGCTTGTGAGCTCACTCGGAGCGATTCTCCAGGCGCGTCACCACGTCAGTGAAGAAGCGGAGATGACTAGCATAGTCGGTCGCATGGGGATGCGGGGCGTTCTCATTACAGATGTTGCCCATAGCCGTGTTGGCCCTGTTCCTAAGGTCCTAGAGCATTGGGCCGTGCACGTGCTCCAACGTCCGCCGTGGAAGCACTTCCTCTCTTTTCTGCTGTGTGATGGACTCGGTGTCGGCAACCCGCTCTTGAAGAGGAAGCAGCTCAGCGCGGGCAGAGGTCAGCTTGGCCTGCGCCGAGACCAGGGCGGCTGCGGTGGCCTCCGCGCGCCATTCCTCTTCAGTCAGCCTGGACCTAAGGGCGGCAGTCCTGCCCGCAACCTTGGCCTCAACTAGCTTCAGCTTCTGGTCATACCTGCTCGCAAGATCTGCACAAGCCTCGGCCATCCGGTGGTCGACCTCTTCCTGGACTCGGGCCTCACGCATGCCAACGTCGTCCTTCGCTTGGGCAACCTGGCGCTCCCTCGTCTCCAACCTCTCAAGCTCAAGACTACGCTCGGCGGCCTCCAGCATCAGCACTTTCTCACGCTTCCGGAGCTCCTCCTCCTCGACAGGCGTCCCCCTCAGTGATGCAAGGGCGGCTTGGCGCAACTCCACCTGCTGCTCCAAGGAACCGCTCCAGGCTTGGAGCTCCCACGCGCGCTTCTTGGTAATCTTGCAGCGTCCCGAGCCTCCTCCAAAGCTCGGGAGCAGGCCTCATGCGAGGCCGCAAGGGATGCTTCGGCCTTCATGTTGTCAAGCTCGCGCTTGCGGCGTGCGAGGTTGATGGCCACCTTTAGGTTATTACGCTCCTCGATCAGCCGTAGGCCCTCGGCTTCAAGGCGCGCATCTACATCCGCAAGTTCTCCACCGAGCTGGCCCATCGCGTCCATCGCCTTCTGGAAGAACTCGTGGTAGACGATGCTTCGTTCGCACGCAAACTTGAGCGCACGACTGATGTCGTCCCCCATCGTGGGAGCCATCGGCAGGACGTGAAGCGGTTCGCCCCATCTCGGCAGGGGGTTGGGGGCTGGCGCCCCCACAGTCGCTGGCACCCCCATGGTCACTAGCCAGGCCATGCAAGGGACCCGGGCCGGCATAGGCTCCCCACTTGAAGAGGAGCCCACTGAGGGACTCCTGGACTAGGGGGTGTCCGGATAGCTGAACTATCATCATCGGCCGGACTCCAAGACTATGAAGATACAAGATTGAAGACTTCGTCACGTGTCCGGATGGGACTTTCCTTGGCGTGGAAGACAAGCTTGGCGATACGGATATGTAGATCTCCTACCATTGTCACCGTCTCTATGTAACCCTAGCCCTCTACGGTGTCTATATAAACCGGATGGCTTTAGTCCGTAGGACGAACAACAATCATACCATAGGCTAGCTTCTAGGGTTTAGCCTCCTTGATCTCGTGGTAGATCTACTCTTGTAATACCCACATCATCAATATCAATCAAGCAGGACGTAGGGTTTTACCTCCATCAAGAGGGCCCGAACCTGGGTAAAACATCGTGTCCCTTGTCTCATGTTACCAACCGCCTAGACGCACAGTTCGGGACCCCCTACCCGAGATCCGCCGGTTTTGACACCGACATTGGTGCTTTCATTGAGAGTTCCTCTGTGTCGTCACCGATAGGCTCGATGGCTTCTTCGATCATCAACAACGATGCAGTCCAGGGTGAGACCTTCCTCCCCGGATAGATCTTCGTATTCGGCGGCTTTGCACTGCGGGCCAATTCGCTTGGCCATCTGGAGCAGATCGAAAGCTACGCCCCTGGCCATCAGGTCAGATTTGGAAGTTTGATCTTCATGGCTGACATCCGCGGGGACATGATCTTCGATGGATTCGAGCCGCAGCCGAGCGCGCCGCACTATCACGACGGGCATGACTTAGCTCTGCAACCGGACAGTAACCTCGAGGCCGCACACGAGTCCGGTCCGATCTTCAATTCGGAGCCGGCTGCGCAGATCGAGGACGGGTGGCTGGACACCGCCTTGGGGGCTGCAACCTCTACGGTGATAGAGCCGAACACTGACCTTGTCCCTCATGAAGCTCGGGACTCCGAGGTGCCGAACTCCTTGCCAGACTCCGAACCTCCCGCGCCCCCTCCAGTCGAATCCGATTGAGTGCCGGTCATGGAGTTCACCGCTGCGGACATCTTTCAACACTCACCGTTCGGCGACATCTTGAGTTCGCTAAAGTATCTCTCATTATCAGGAGAGCCCTGGCCAGACTGCGGTCAGGACGGTTGGGATGCGAACGACGAAGAAATTCAAAGCCCACCGACCACCCACTTAGTAGCCACTGTCGATGATCTAATCGACATGCTAGACTTCGACTCTGAAGACATCGACGGTATGGACGACGATGCCGGAGAAGACCAAGAACCAGCGCCTACTGTGCACTGGAAAGCCACCTCATCATATGACATATACATGGTGGATATCCCAAAGGATGGGAATGGCGAAGGAACAACGGAGGATGACCCCTCCAAGAAACAGCCCAAGCGCCGGCGTCAGCAGTGCCGCTCTAAATCCCGCCACAGCAAGAATGGAGACTCCAGCACCGGAGATAACAACACCCCAGACAGTGTCGAAGACAACCCCCTCCAGCAAGATTCAGCGCAGGAGGACGGAGACGCCAACCCTCATGAGAAGGAAGCAGACGAAGAAGTAGAGGATTACATGCCTCCCTCCGGAGACGAGGCAAGCCTCGACGACGACAAATTCGTCGTACCTGAGGATCCCATCGAACAAGAGCGTTTTAAACGCAGGCTTATGGCCACGGCAAACAGCCTCAAGAAAAAGCAGCAGCAGCTTAGAGCTGATCAAGATCTGCTAGCCGACAGATGGACTGAAGTCCTTGTGGCCTAAGAGCATGAGCTCGACCGCCCCTCCAAAAGCTACCCTAAATGCAAGCTGCTCCCCCGATTAGAGGAGGAGGCATATGAACCTCCATCACCCGCAGAAAATACGGCTGACCGACTACCCCGTGGCCGCGACAGAGAGGCCTCTAGGCCCTCCACCAGAACCGTACCCCGGCATCGCTCGAAAAGCACAAGGCCATAGGGGAATGCTCCGGACTTGCGAGATATATTGGAGGATAAGGCAAGACAATCAAGATCGATCTATGGATCGCGTGGGCGCCCCATGATACGCGACGACAACCGTCGCGCCGGACACAGTAAGTCTGGCTGGGCCGAACAAAATACACAAAGCTCTTTTGAACTCCATCGTGATATCGCCCAATACAGAGGTGCCGCACACCCACTATGCTTCACAGATGAAGTAATGGATCATCAAATCCCCGAAGGGTTTAAACCCGTGAACATTGACTCTTATGATGGCACAACAGACCCCGCGGTTCGGATTGAGGACTATCTCCTTCATATCCACATGGCCCGCGGTGATGATCTCCATGCCATCAAATATCTCCCACTCAAGCTTAAAGGACCAGCCCCGCATTGGCTTAACAGCTTGCCAGCAGAGTCAATTGAGAGCTGGGAAGACCTGGAAGCCGCATTTCTCGATAATATCCAAGGCACGTACGTGCGACCACCATACGCTGAAGACCTAAGCCATATAATTCAGCAGCCAGACAAATCGGCGAGACAATTCTGGACACGGTTCTTAACCAAGAAAAATCAAATCGTCGATTGTCCGGATGCGGAGGCCCTCGCGGCTTTCAAACATAACATCCGTGATGAGTGGCTTGCCCGGCACCTGGGACAGGAAAAGCCGAAATCCATGGCAGCCCTCACATCACTCATGACCCGCTTCTGCGCGGGTGAGGACAGCTGGCTAGCACGCAGCAACAACCTCAGTAAAAATTCTGGTAGTCCGGATATCAAGGACCGCAATGGCAAGCCGCGTCGCAACAAAAACAAATGCCGCATTAACGGCGAGAAGAGTGAGGATACGGCAGTCAATGCCAGATTCAGAGGCTCTAACCCCGGTCAAAGGAAAAAGCCATTCAAAAGAACTACTTCGGGTCCGTCCAATTTGGACCGAATACTCGACCGCTCATGCCAGATACACGGCACCCCCGAAAAGCCAGCTAACCACACCAACAGGGACTGTTGGGTATTCAAGCAGGCAGACAAGTTAATCGCCAAAAACAACGACAAGGGGCTGCATAGCGATGATGAGGAAGAGACCCGACCGCCGAACAATAGAGGACAGAAGGGTTTCCCCCAACAAATGCGGACGGTGAACATGATATACGCAACCCACATACCCAAAAGGGAGCGGAAGCGTGCACGCAGGGATGTATACGCGATGGAGCCAGTTGCCCCGAAGTTCAATCCATGGTCCTCCTGCCCAATCACTTTTGACCGAAGGGACCACCTGTCACATCCCTAGCTGCTGGTAGTGCTCTAGGCTAGCTTCATGTGTGCATCATATCTATATTTTCGAAACTTGAACTGAGGAATTTTGGAAGCCTCAAAAACTTAAATAAAAGAGGGGCAAAAACCCTAGAAATCTCATTCATTGCTCCAAAATGCTCTTCTTAAATGTTTGATAATTTTTGGTAAGGGTTCTGGTCCCAACCAAAATATTGAACATTTTTAAGGATTTATTTTTGGGACTTTGGATTTAATTCATTAGCTATTTGAATTTGAATTATATTCATATAATTAGAATATAATTTCAAATACCCCTGAAATATTTTATAAGCTTTTGGAAGAGTCCATCTAGCAATATAAAATATTCAGAGGAGTTTTTGGCATTGTTTGAATTATTTTAAATTCAAAACAGTGGCAAAATAAATTAAATAAAACAAAACAGAAATAAAAGACAGAGGAGAGAAACCTTACCTGGACTTACCTCTGCAGCCCACCAGGCCCACCTGGCCAGCCCAGCCCATCTCCACCCCCCCCCCTGTCGTCTTCCTCCCTGCCAGGAGGACAGACACCGCGCCGCCACCGCGCGCGCCACCTCCTGCTTCCCCTGGCCACCTCCTGCTTCCTCCCCAAGCCCTCTAACGACGCCACGGAGTCGTCCCCGACCGCTATCCCTCTCTCTGCTCGCTCTGGCTCTCTCCCTCTCTCGATTTGGAGCACCACCGAGAGCCACCGGAGGGCGCCGCCGTCGCATCCATAGCCACCGGCCACCCCTCGCCCTTCCGATGAGCTCAGGAGCTCCGTCCCGACCCCATGAAGCTCCACCACGACGCATGCGACGCCGGGTGCCCTGTAGCCACGCCATCACCGCCATCTCCATCGCCACGGCCGGCAATCGCCGCCGTTCAATTCGCCGCCGACAGGACGTCCCCGAGCCCACTTAGCGTCTCGTCCGACTCCCCGTGAGCTCCTCTTCTCTTCCCCTCACTCCGCGCACTTGATTTCGTCCCCTAGCTCCATCTTCCACCACGGCCGAAGCTCGCCGCCGCCGTGCCTCGTCGCCGTCGTGGCCAGAGCCACTGGAGCTCCCACCTGAGTGCACCATCGTGCTCAGAACGTCTCCACGAGCCCGTTGCCTGCCGCAGCTCGCCCTCTCGTGCCCCCTAGTGGTCTCCCGTGTCTCACCCGAGCTCCGGCGGCCGCAAGCGAGCTCGCCGCCGTCGACTCCGGCCACCCCAGGCCCGGAGACCACGACCATCCGACGCGCCATCGCGCCAGCTCTCCGTAGAGCCAAAGGGCGCACCGAACGGTGCAGTATAGACGAAACCCGAGCCACCCTGGTGCGTCTCCGCCGCGTTTTGGGTCGTCGCCGGCGAAACTCCGGCGACTGCCGACGTGGCACGCTTAATTAGTGTTAATGACCCAACTATTAAACCCACAGCCACTGACAGTGGGCCCCCACCCCTGGTCAAACCCCAGTCAGCGCTGGGTTTGACCGGGATTAGGTCCTGTGTCACTGACGTGTGGCCCCCACACGTCAGGTTTGACCCGAGCCAGTCTAGTTGACCTGCTGACGTCATCATGACGTCAGGCTAATGCAGTAATTGTTTTCTGGAGTTTTTAAATAAATCAGAAATGATTTATTAATTTCAGAAAATGCCCTAAACTTCTAAAAATCATAGAAAATTAACCGTAACTCCAAATTAAATAAATTATATATGAAAAATTATCAGAAAAATTCAAGGAATCCATCTGTACCATTTTCAAGCATGTCAGAACAACTTAGAGCTGTTGTTTAGCACAAATCAATTAAATGGCATTTGAATAATCACATATGGAGTTTGAATTTGAATATTATATTCAAACCAACTTCATTTAATCTGTTGCTAGTTGCATTAGCTCAAAACACATTCATATTGCCATGTCATGAGCATGCATCATATTGTGCATTGCATTGATTGTGTTCCTTTCTGTGTTGCCGGTATTTGTCCCCTCTCGATAGACGCGATACCGATGATGTGATCGTTGACACTGATGAAGACTCAATGTTATCTTCAGAAGTGCCAGGCAAGCAAAACCCCCTTGTTCATTCCGATAAAATCCCACTCTCTCGCTCCTGCTCTCTTTTACTGCATTAGGACAACATCGATTCATCAGTTACTTGCTGCGGTAGCTGAACCCCTTTATCCTCTGCATGACCTGTCATTCCACAGTAATTAGATGAAACCCACTAGCATGAGTAGGAGTTGTTTGAGCCCTGTTGTGCCTACTCATTCATGTTTGTTTGTCATGCCTGCTACTGCTTAGAGTTGAGTCAGGTCTGATTCATCGGGGATGAATCAGAGGCGTGTGAACATGTCCTACTGTGTGTGAGCTAAGTGTGTGAACACGATTTGGCAAAGGTAGCGGTGAGAGGCCATGTAGGAGTACATGGTGGGTTGTCTCATTGCAGCCGTCCTCAGGAACTGAGTTCTATGTTTGTGATCCATGATCCAGCTACTACCATACATTGGGCCCTGAAATATGACCCCGCTCGACTTCTTATTCACCCTAGTCCTCTGTCCAGGAGTTGCAAGTAGTTTCTGGTGTTTGTAGTATGCTGGAGGCCGTGGACAGCGCTGACCGTAGGGGTGGGCTGTGATGCGGTAGGCACGTGGCCGGGTAAACCGGGCGCCCGTTTGGTGTCACGGAACCCTGTTCACATCGTTTGGGGCTGTGAGCGAAACTCCGTCCGGATCTCCTCATGGATGGAACCCGAATAGGCGATAAACCTGGACTAGAGACTTGAGTGTTTAGGTAGGTCGTGGTCTACACCCACGTCGGCTTTCGCTTGAAGTCTGCCGAGCACATGTCGTGTGCAGACGCTAAGTGGTGGAAACATGTATGAAGAAGTACACCCCTGCAGGGTTAACATCATCTATTCGAATAGCCGTGTCCGCGGAAAAGGACTTCTGGGTTGCTTATATCAGTTCATAAACAAGTGAAAGTGGATACTCTAAAATACGCAAGATAAGCGTGAGTGCTATGGATGGCGTTCTCGTAGGGGGACGGGAGCGGATCCATAGTGGTGTATTGATATGGTGAATATGTGGACTCGTGTGCGCCACCTCAAAAGAGTTACATTGCAGTCGTAGTTTAGGATAGCCACCGAGTCAAAGCTGGCTTGCTGCAGTTAAACCCAACCATCCCCTTTGTTGATAATGATGCATATGTAGTTAGTTCTGATGTAAGTCTTGCTGGGTACATTTGTACTCACGTTTGCCTATTTTATGTTTTTGCAGAGAGACTTCGGTCTCACTAGTAGTTCCACGTGGACTTCGACGTTTAGCTTGTTACCTCAGCTACGGTCTTGTGCCTCGGCAGGATTTGGTAGATAGTCAGGCTTCTCAGCCTTTTTCAGTTATAGATGTCTGTACCCAGACATGAT
This sequence comes from Triticum aestivum, assembly GCF_018294505.1. NCBI lineage: Eukaryota > Viridiplantae > Streptophyta > Magnoliopsida > Poales > Poaceae > Triticum > Triticum aestivum. The sequence goes on from NC_057813.1 coordinate 280,154,606, forward strand.
AGCTTCCGCTTGTGCTTTGCTTTGTATGCTCTGATTGTTGGGTCATGAGACCCATGTGTGTAATATCTCGCTCCTCGGAGCCTATTGAATAAATTACTTGAGTCATAGAGTCATGTTGTGATGCCATGTTGTATTTGCACATATCGAGCATATTGTGTGTATGGTATTGAAATGCTTGGTATGTGTGGGATCTGACCATCTAGTTGTTTATCTTTAGTAGCCTCTCTTACAGGGAAATGTCTCCTAGTGTTTCACTGAGCCATGGTAGCTTGCTACTGCTCCGGAACACTTAGGCTGGCCGGCATGTGTCCTTCTTCGTTCCTGTGTCTGTCCCTTCGGGGAAATGTCACGCGATGAATACCGGAGTCCTGTTAGCCCGCTACAGCCCGGTTTACCGGAGTCCTGCTAGCCCAGTGCTACAGCCTGGATTCACTCGCTGATGACCGACACGTTCGATGCTGGGTCATGGATGCCTGTCCCTGTAAGTCTGTGCCACTTTGGGTTTACGACTAGCCATGTCAGCCCGGGCTCCTTATCATATGGATGCTAGCGACACTATCATATACGTGTGCCAAAAAGCGCAAACGGTCCCGGGCAAAGGTAAGGCGACACCCGTGGGAATACCGTGCGTGAGGCCGCAAAGTGATATGAGGTGTTACATGCTAGATCGATGTGCCATTGAGTCGGGGTCCTGACAGCGTTGGTATCAGAGCTTGACTGCCTGTAGGATTACCAAGCCAAACTGGTCGAAGTTGAGTCTAGAAATTCTTTAGTTATATAAGGGAATTGATTGTGGGATGGAACGTAAGGCTCTTTTTACTCCTTATACCTCATGGCCTTCTGATCTGAGTCATCATCTTCTCTTCTACGGGGATTAAGAACTAGGCTATCTCTTCTTTCTATCAGGATCACGTGTTACTAATCCGTAGACTTATAGAATTGTTGGACTTAAGCCTCGTTTCAGTTCCTATTACTTCTGTATGTTAATTGTTGATCTCGGAACCTTGATATTGTGCTTCTGAGTGGTTATACCACCATTTTGTGAATGTCTCAAATCTTTTCTGAGCATTTACAGCCGTTATGCTGTCCGAGTCATCCCAGGTTTCTAAGTAGTCTGATGCATTTGCAAATCCTTTCTTCCCGTTTCAATGTTCCCATGGGCCAGATTAACCACACTAATCAGTAAGTTGAGGTACTCCGTTACCTTGACATATATGTTGGAGATATTATTATGACCCTAGGTGTCTTAGGGGATCATCTAGTAATTTAGCCATGATTTGTGTTCCCAGTGTGATGATTCTGGCCATCATTCTCGAAAGCATCCCGTGATGCTACTTAGTAATAGGTATTCTGTTCCTGGGTTCTTGAACCCGAGATTCACTCTACCTACTTCATGTTGATAGTAATTGCTAGTGCCTTTAGGATATTAGTAACCTTTGCGATAGTCCTTGAAGTCCGTGGTATCTTCTTCTTCCAAATACCATGAACTACTTATGGCAGAAGTTTGTTGGATCAAAAGATCACAACAGACCCTCTATGAGTTCTCCATGCTATATTGTGACTCTGCCAGCTCAACCTTTCTGCATGGGTTATCCGAAAGAATTATGTTGAACTTTGTTCGGCATACCAACCCATGTATCCACAACTCAGAAAGTTATATGTTCCTTTGAGTTGTCCCTCTTTAGTTGTCTACTGACCTTCGTCTATCAATTGATAGTCAAGAGTATGCGTGCGTTCGTTTATCGATGCCTATTACTCTTGTGGTCCGTCAAGCCATTCTATCGCGGAATGACTAGGAGAAACAAACTCCAGTACCTCTTCCATATCCAGGATTGGGTCAAAGAAGTTGTGCTCCACAGATCAAATTGCTAATCCAGCTTTTGTTCTGTTCTACCTTGGAGTGTTATCATCTTTATATCGGGATTGTTATAGGAATTGCACACCATCCTATGAACTCTTGGTACAGTGATACTTCTTACCATCATTAGTCATTCCTCGGTCTTCGTGTTGATGCAACCGGAATACAGACAAATGAATTGTGATGTGTGAAATCAATACTCCTAGCAACCTTGTTGCTTGGTAGTTAAAGGATAATAATTTCATTCTTAGCATGTTGGTTAGTGAATCATCATTCTAAGATTGATCGTGCTACCTTGTCCATCTTTCTGGTGCACTCCTCGACCAATGAGTTAGGAATTATTTCAAGTCCTCACTCATTTGAGCATGTCGTCTTGCCCTCAAAAGCAAGATTGTTCTCAAGCTTAGTAACATACCGGTGGTTCGTGATTTTCCGAATATCTTCTCGGAAGTATTACCAGGTTGTCCCCTGACTGTTATGTTGAGCTCGTGATCAAGTTGGTTTCTTGTGAACCACCCTTTCTCCAAGAATCTGTGTTGGATATCCCTGAGCTAGTTGGTTAAGCTAGACAACAACTTGGAGAATTGGAAGATAAAAGCTTGCATAACTAAGTTTGTTCCAAAGGGATATTCTTGTGTAGTGTGTGTTGAAGAAAGATGATATCTTCATTGATTGGTCCCTGTGATCAGTTGCTGGACCTATTGTCTTATCAATTCTTTGATTTGAGTGTGGGCTATCGTCAAATCAATCAGTACCAACGATGCTCATAATGTTGTCTTGTTCGTGGTTGATCCCTCGAGCATACACCATTACATCTTTGGTCTGACCAATGCTATCACCGTGTTCACTTAACTATGGAATTCCTTTTAAAAGGAAACCTAGATGAATTGTTGTTGAGCCCATTGACAACATCCTTATCTCCTCCATGATTTTGTTGAACATTAAGCTAGTGTTGGAAACTTTTGAAAGCATTATCTTCATGCTAGCTCATGAAGTATTTGTTTGATGAAAGGAGTGACTTCCTCTTATACACGTGCATTTGGTGAAAGTTGCCGCCGTGGATTTGAGAAAGTTAGTTTTGCTTCCTCTGGAATCATCCCAAGTCAGTCATGCATACGTGCGAAGTATTCTGTGGTCTGGAGACTTGCAACCTTCATTCCATATGTGTTCCGAGCACACCAAGCCACTGATTGATTTGTTCAAGGAGAAGAAGTTCCTTCTTAAGAGCATGCCTTATGCAAGGATTTTGATATCCTCGTTGATGGTTCCCAACCTGAACTCGGTAGTGTTTTATTATAAGACTACCACGTGGTCATGCTTGTCTGGGACAACGTGTTCACATGTTTGTAGCAGAACTAGCTCATGTTTTGGAGCTTACTATCGTAGTTCATTCCCCGAGAATCTCGCAACGTCATCTCGTCGATTTGTGTTGCAAACCTTCGTTTTTCTTCCTAGACTCGATGAGTCTGGAATATCCTGACACCAACCAGATCTGAATCTCAGGCAGATATGATGGTTGGAGCATTTCCCAAGAACTATAATATTGGTCCCTCTATAACCGGTAAAGTGGATGTCGTGGCCAACACACCCAGCCAGAAGATCTATTATTGTAGTATCTTGATTGAAGAAGTTGGCCACCTCCCCATAGGGATTTCGTAGGATTTACTCCATAGTTGCTCCTATGGATTTCTGTGTTCCGAAGTCCGACCTTTTTACTTGATGTTCTAGATATCAAACCATATCTATGAATGGGTTACGCTAGCACATCAAGGAGAACATTAGAAGCGGAGTGCTAAATGTCTCTCGGTCGATCATCCAGATTTTGTTCCTTGGCCTCGCTAAGATGAAATCTTAGAGGTGTTATCTTCCTTTGCATCTGCATCCTCCATCACCCTTCAACATGGTAGTAAGTTGTGTTACCGGACCCTTGACACGGATGTTGGTAAAACCTTGATGATTGTGGAAATGCTCAAGTTCTTGAAAGCACGTACAAGCGCTACGTGTTACCATCGGCTCTAACTGGGATTCCTCTCAGTTTCCTCGGCAATGCTATGACCTTTTCAACCAGTGAATTCACTCTTTATTGTTGGGTTCTTCCTCAGTTACCAGAATCATTCCCATCATTTGCATTTTGTTCCCAGCTTGCACCGCCAATGGGCCATTCTACCATGGGTCTCTTCCATTTCCGGTGATAAGCAAATTCATCCATTGCGTTGTCTTCAACAAGGTAATCCACATCATCCAAGTCCGAGTATGCCATTCTACTGACCCCCTCCAAACGATCGTTGTGAATTGCCTTAGGCTGGTATGAAGAGTTTCAATGATCTCTGAATCAAAGGTAATTCTTTTTGCCACTTAAGGGGAGATATCTACGAGTCACGGTTCCGAAGGTGTCTCGTTGTGGTTTCATGGCAACTCAACTCCTCGCTACGTTGACAATCGATTACCACCTTCTTAAGCGTGAAATTGTTGTCTACCTAGTGAACCTTCGTCATCCGTTTCTTTCCACCCCTCTTGATGTGTATCTCGTGTCTCAACCCGAGAGATGGTCCTATGTCTCATTCCGTGAGTTGTTCGATCTTCGAGAAGATCGACCCTTCTAGAGTCTCCTTCTTCCCTCCATGTCATGTCGGCAGGATTTCTCAGAGCAAGACATCAAGACAATGATGGTGAATGAATCAACGTTCAACTGAAGTGCACCCTGGATCGTGAAGATTATACTAGTTGCGTTTACCCTTCACCTTACCCTACGCTTGAATCTCGAGACGAGATTCTTGTTTAGTGGGGGTGAGTTGTCACATCCCTAGCTGCTGGTAGTGCTCTAGGCTAGCTTCATGTGTGCATCATGTCTATATTTTCGAAACTTGAACTGAGGAATTTTGGAAGCCTCAAAAACTTAAATAAAAGAGGGGCAAAAACCCTAGAAATCTCATTCATTGCTCCAAAATGCTCTTCTTAAATGTTTGATAATTTTTGGTAAGGGTTCTGGTCCCAACCAAAATATTGAACATTTTTAAGGATTTATTTTTGGGACTTTGGATTTAATTCATTAGCTATTTGAATTTGAATTATATTCATATAATTAGAATATAATTTCAAATACCCCTGAAATATTTTATAAGCTTTCGGAAGAGTCCATCTAGCAATATAAAATATTCAGAGGAGTTTTTGGCATTGTTTGAATTATTTTAAATTCAAAACAGTGGCAAAATAAATTAAATAAAACAAAACAGAAATAAAAGACAGAGGAGAGAAACCTTACCTGGACTTACCTCTGCAGCCCACCAGGCCCACCTGGCCAGCCCAGCCCATCTCCACCCCCCCCCCCTGTCGTCTTCCTCCCTGCCAGGAGGACAGACACCGCGACGCCGCCGCGCGCGCCTCCTCCTGCTTCCCCTGGCCACCTCCTGCTTCCTCCCCGAGCCCTCTAACGACGCCACGGAGTCGTCCCCGACCGCTATCCCTCTCTCTGCTCGCTCTGGCTCTCTCCCTCTCTC
>NC_057813.1:280159970-280181938 GCF_018294505.1 Triticum aestivum
GCCGCGCGCGCCACCTCCTGCTTCCCCTGGCCACCTCCTGCTTCCTCCCCGAGCCCTCTAACGACGCCACGGAGTCGTCCCCGACCGCTATCCCTCTCTCTGCTCGCTCTGGCTCTCTCCCTCTCTCGATTTGGAGCACCACCGAGAGCCACCGGAGGGCGCCGCCGTCGCATCCATAGCCACCGGCCACCCCTCGCCCTTCCGATGAGCTCAGGAGCTCCGTCCCGACCCCATGAAGCTCCACCACGACGCATGCGACGCCGGGTGCCCTGTAGCCACGCCATCACCGCCATCTCCATCGCCACGGCCGGCAATGTCCGCCGTTCAATTCGCCGCCGACAGGACGTCCCCGAGCCCACTTAGCGTCTCGTCCGACTCCCCGTGAGCTCCTCTTCTCTTCCCCTCACTCCGCGCACTTGATTTCGTCCCCTAGCTCCATCTTCCACCACGGCCGAAGCTCGCCGCCGCCGTGCCTCGTCGCCGTCGTGGCCAGAGCCACTGGAGCTCCCACCTGAGTGCACCATCGTGCTTAGAACGTCTCCACGAGCCCGTTGCCTGCCGCAGCTCGCCCTCTCGTGCCCCCTAGTGGTCGCCCGTGTCTCACCCGAGCTCCGGCGGCCGCAAGCGAGCTCGCCGCCGTCGACTCTGGCCACCCCAGGCCCGGAGACCACGACCATCCGACGCGCCATCGCGCCAGCTCTCCGTAGAGCCAAAGGGCGCACCGAACGGTGCAGTATAGACGAAACCCGAGCCACCCCGGTGCGTCTCCGCCGCGTTTTGGGTCGTCGCCGGCGAAACTCCGGCGGCTGCCGACGTGGCACGCTTAATTAGTGTTAATGACCCAACTATTAAACCCACAGCCACTGACAGTGGGCCCCCACCCCTAGTCAAACCCCAGTCAGCGCTGGGTTTGACCGGGATTAGGTCCTGTGTCACTGACGTGTGGCCCCCACACGTCAGGTTTGACCCGAGCCAGTCCAGTTGACCTGCTGACGTCATCATGAGGTCAGGCTGATGCAGTAATTGTTTTCTGGAGTTTTTAAATAAATCAGAAATGATTTATTAATTTCAGAAAATGCCCTAAACTTCTAAAAATCATAGAAAATTATATATGAAAAATTATCAGAAAAATTCCAGGAATCCATCTGTACCATTTTCATGCATGTCAGAAAAACTTATAGCTGCTGTTTAGGACAAATCAATTAAATGGCATTTGAATAATCACATATGGAGTTTGAATTTGAATATTATATTCAAACCAACTTCATTTAATCTGTTGCTAGTTGCATTAGCTCAAAACACATTCATATTGCCATGTCATGAGCATGCATCATATTGTGCATTGCATTGATTGTGTTCCTTTCTGTGTTGCCGGTATTTGTCCCCTCTCGATAGACGCGATACCGATGATGTGATCGTTGACAGTGATGAAGACTCAATGTTATCTTCAGAAGTGCCAGGCAAGCAAAACCCCCTTGTTCATTCCGATAAAATCCCACTCTCTCGCTGCTGCTCTCTTTTACTGCATTAGGACAACATCGATTCATCTGTTACTTGCTGCGGTAGCTGAACCCCTTTATCCTCTGCATGACCTGTCATTCCACAGTAATTAGATGAAACCCACTAGCATGAGTAGGTGTTGTTTGAGCCCTGTTGTGCCTACTCATTCATGTTTGTTTGTCATGCCTGCTACTGCTTAGAGTTGAGTCAGGTCTGATTCATCGGGGATGAATCAGAGGCGTGTGAACATGTCCTACTGTGTGTGAGCTAAGTGTGTGAACACGATTTGGCAAGGGTAGCGGTGAGAGGCCATGTAGGAGTACATGGTGGGTTGTCTCATTGCAGCCGTCCTCAGGAACTGAGTTCTATGTTTGTGATCCATGATCCAGCTACTACCATACATTGGGCCCTGAAATATGACCCCGCTCGACTTCTTATTCACCCTAGTCCTCTGTCCAGGAGTTGCAAGTAGTTTCTGGTGTTTGTAGTATGCTGGAGGCCGTGGACAGCGCTGACCGTAGGGGTGGGCTGTGATGCGGTAGGCACGTGGCCGGGTAAACCGGGCGCCCGTTTGGTGTCACGGAACCCTGTTCACATCATTTGGGGCTGTGAGCGAAACTCCGGCCGGATCTCCTCATGGATGGAACCCGAATAGGCGATAAACCTGGACTAGAGACTTGAGTGTTTAGGTAGGTCGTGGTCTACACCCACGTCGGCTTTCGCTTGAAGTCTGCCGAGCACATGTCGTGTGCAGACGCTAAGTGGTGGAAACATGTATGAAGAAGTACACCCCTGCAGGGTTAACATCATCTATTCGAATAGCCGTGTCCGCGGAAAAGGACTTCTGGGTTGCTTATATCAGTTCATAAACAAGTGAAAGTGGATACTCTAAAATACGCAAGATAAGCGTGAGTGCTATGGATGGCGTTCTCGTAGGGGGACGGGAGCGGATCCATAGTGGTGTATTGATATGGTGAATATGTGGACTCGTGTGCGCCACCTCAAAAGAGTTACATTGCAGTCGTAGTTCAGGATAGCCACCGAGTCAAAGCTGGCTTGCTGCAGTTAAACCATACCATCCCCTTTGTTGATAATGATGCATATGTAGTTAGTTCTGATGTAAGTCTTGCTGGGTACATTTGTACTCACGTTTGCCTATTTTATGTTTTTGCAGAGAGACTTCGGTCTCACTAGTAGTTCCACGTGGACTTCGACGTTTAGCTTGTTACCTCAGCTACGGTCTTGTGCCTCGGCAGGATTTGGTAGATAGTCAGGCTTCTCAGCCTTTTTCAGTTATAGATGTCTGTACCCAGACATGATAGCTTCCGCTTGTGCTTTGATTTGTATGCTCTGATTGTTGGGTCATGAGACCCATGTTTGTAATATCTCGCTCCTCGGAGCCTATTGAATAAATTACTTGAGTCGTAGAGTCATGTTGTGATGCCATGTTGTATTTGCACATATCGAGCATATTGTGTGTATGATATTGAAATGCTTGGTATGTGTGGGATCTGACCATCTAGTTGTTTATCTTTAGTAGCCTCTCTTACGGGGAAATGTCTCCTAGTGTTTCACTGAGCCATGGTAGCTTGCTACTGCTCCGGAACACTTAGGCTGGCCGGCATGTGTCCTTCTTCGTTCCTGTGTCTGTCCCTTCGGGGAAATGTCACGCGATGAATACCGGAGTCCTGTTAGCCCGCTACAGCCCGGTTTACCGGAGTCCTGCTAGCCCAGTGCTACAGCCTAGATTCACTCGCTGATGATCGACACGTTCGATGCTAGGTCATGGATGCCTGTCCCTGTAAGTCTGTGCCACTTTGGGTTTACGACTAGCCATGTCAGCCCGGGCTCCTTATCATATGGATGCTAGCGACACTATCATATACGTGTGCCAAAAAGCGCAAACGGTCCCGGGCAAAGGTAAGGCGACACCCGTGGGAATACCTTGCGTGAGGCCGCAAAGTGATATGAGGTGTTACATGCTAGATCGATGTGGCATTGAGTCGGGGTCCTGACACCACCCCACCAGCATCCGCCATGGCGGATTCGCCGCATTGGTTTTAGACCCAATCGTTGACGGATTTCACCTCACCAGAGTCCTGATGGACGGCGGCAGCAGCCTGAACCTGCTTTACCAGGATACAGTGCGCAAAATGGGCATAGACCCCTCAAGGATTAAACCTACAAAGATGACCTTTAAAGGCGTCATACCAGGTGTAGAGGCCAATTGTATAGGCTCAGTTACACTGGAAGTGGTATTCGGATCACCGGATAACTTCCGAAGCGAAGAGTTAATCTTCGACATAGTTCCGTTCCGCAGCGGATATCATGCTCTGCTCGGACGCACCGCGTTTGCAAAGTTCAACGCGGTACCGCACTATGCATACCTTAAGCTCAAGATGCCAGGCCCTCGAGGAGTCATCATGGTCAATGGAAACACTAAATGCTCTCTCCGAACGGAGGAACATACAGCGGCTCTCGCGGGAAAAGTACAGTGCAACCTCTGAAGGCAATTCTCGAGGCCGGCCGTTAAGCGACCGGACACGGCTAAACGCGCCCGGAGTAACCTACAACAAGACCACCTAGCACGTTCCGAGCACGCGTAGCAATGCGGCCCCAACCCTAGCCCCTACAAAATTTCAAGACGGGTCCTTCGCGTACATCATTACACTCTGAAGATACCATGGGCATAGGGGGAGGGGCACGACCACGATAGGCCCAGAATGCAGCTTAACCACACCAGGGGCTCACTAGTGTGTCGTTCTCTTTTCTTTTCTTCTTTTTTTTAACACAGGTCCCCGTTCATCAGAGGCCCTATCCGGCAGTAGACCTGCCGAACTCATGATGCAACAACGAGGGAAGGAGAAAGGATACGACGAATACCCAGGTGGTCTCCATTATGAGCATTAAATCTGTTTTATACACCATTCTGCAGCCTACCCCTGGAGGGGAACATGTTTAATAGTCCCATCCCTTGCTTATCGCACCATTTGTATCATTCTGCATTCACAGCAGTATTTCTTGAATAAACAATGCACCTTTTTGCTTATAATTGCATTCCTTTCTTATACATATGTTCATTTATGACATGTTTCATCCGTACACTTTGGTACGGCTAAATACACCAGGGGCTTATGTTTCCCGCATCATGGTGCGATAAGTCCGAACACTTCCACAAGTGCGGCACCCCGAACTTATAGCATTATTTGCATCGGCTACGAATCATGTCTTGGGTCAATAGTTGGGTTTGCCCGGCTCCCATGTTTTGGTACCTTCTGTTCCGTTGTATCGGCTAAGGTAGCACTGGGAGAACCACTGCGATTGCGCCCCAGTTGAGCTGGGCGAGCGCCTCAGTGGAGAAAGCTAAAACTGACCGTCATGATGAGGCGAGAGCCGGTCGCTGTTCGAGAGGTTTTTTCGAGTCCCTAAAGACTTATGCCGCTTAGAGCGAGGAACCGGCTTTGTCCGGCCCAGGCGTGGATAGCACCCCAAATTCGGCCTTCCGAACACTAGGGGCTTCGCCGAAATTTAAAATTATAGAATTCTATGGCTAAGTGAGAGTGTTCAAGCATTATAAGTCCGGTTGCCTTGTTCGTTGTGTTGAGCGCCTCCCTAGATGGACCCAAAAATGGGAACAAGAGTGCTCAAATTTATCCCGAACACCCCAGCACTCGTGGCATGGGGGCTGAAGCCGACGACTTGCCATCTCTCAGATTTGATAAACGGCCGCACAGAAGGTAATATTTTAAATTAACAAGCATTGCTTTGCGCATATGAACAAAGTTTTCAGCGCACAGGATAACAAAATGCGAGTCTACTCAAATATTACATCTTTGGAGCACTCCCCCGCAATAGTGCGGGCACCCTTCAGAACAGTCTTATAATGCATCTCGGGCGTACGATACTCCTTGCCCAGCGGTGGCGCGTCCGTCACAAGCTTCTCAGCATCCATCTTGCCCCAGTGCACCTTTGCGCAGGTAAGGGCCCGACGGGCACCTTCAACACAGGCGGAGTGCTTGATGACTTCAACCCATGGACATGCATCCACCAGTCGCCGCACCAGGCCGAAGTAGCTCCCAGGCACGGCCTCCTTAGGCCACAGCCAAACTATGAGGCCCCTCATGGCCTGTTCGGCCGCCTTGTGGAGCTCGACTAGCTGCTTCAGCTGGTCGCTAAGGGGCACCGGATGTCCGGCCTCAGCATTATGAGACAAGAAGACCTTCTCCGTCGAGCTCCCCTCCTCGGCCCGGTAGAAAGTGGCAGCATCGGACACACTGCGAGGAAGATCTGCAAACGCTCCTGGAGAGCTCCGAATTCGGGTAAGTGACAGGTAATTCACACTCACATGCTTACTTTGCATGAAAAATGCCTTACCCGCTGCTATTTTCTTCAACGCCTCGATTTCTTGGAGGGCCTTGTAGGCTTCGGCCTTAGCGGCTTTGGCACTCTCAAGAGCCGATGCAAGCTCGGACTCTCGAGTCTTCGAGTTACGCTCCAGGCTGTCATGTTTTTCCACGAGATCCTGGAGCTCTTGCTGTACCTCCGCCACCCGTGCCTCCTGTTTCTCTCGCTCGGTGCGCTCCGCGGCCGCATTATGTTCAGCCGTAGACACCGCCTCCTTCAGGGTCGCCACCTTGGTCGTGGCACCTGCAATACCAATGTTATCCTTGTCAATTTTTTGCAACCAAATCCTTTTCTGTAAGGTACAATCTTAATACGGTGTTATTCACCTTCCTTGTCCTCGAACTGCTTCTTGGCACGGCTGAGCTCATTCTCGGACTGCTCGAGGCTTTGCTTCAAAGTATTGACCTCCGCAGTCAGTGCGGCCGAGGTCAGCAGCACAGCCTGCAATCCCATATTGACATATTTCTTATATATGACTCCTGCGTATATCTTTTTAGATCCTCAGTCCGGCTTTTCTTTCCAAATACCGAACCGAGCATCAGGGGCTAATGTCTATCCAGTACTATTCTACATATATCAAAATTCTTACCTCAAAGCCTGTTAGAAGGCTGCTGCCGGCTTCGGTCAGCCAGCTCTTGGCGAGCTGAACCTTCTGAATCACCGCACTCATGAAGGTGCGGTGTTCCTCTTCGATGGAGGCGCCGTTGAGCGCCTCCAGCAAGCTATCCGGCGCCTCCGGTTGGACGGAAGCCGCTGGCGTCATGGTCTTGCCCTTCTTACGAAGGGGCCGCCCGTCGGACTCCGGAGCCACTTCAGGTTCCGGTGCGGAGTCCGGCGCAAAGTCCGGGAGGTTGCCCTACGGCACCTCCGGGGCCTCCTCCTCCTGGCGAGTCCCTTCCCGGGATCCCACCTCGGCATCGTCCGCATTACGGGGGGTGGAGGCGGTCGGAAGGGAATCCATATCCGACGCACCCAAGGACCCGCTCGACGAAGCGGGAAAATCATCCTTGGGCGGACTACAGGGTTGTATGCGGCATTAGAAAGACACTATGTGGCGAAAAGAAAAACCATGAAGTTATTCGGGAGTCCGGATACTTACGATCTCGCCAGGGGCTTGGCCCTTGGAGGCCAATCCTCGTCGTCGTCGCTGGCATTGGCAGAGAAGTCCTGGGGAAGAGTCTTTCCCTTCTTGGACCCTTCGGCCCCCCTTGTTGGGGAAGCCTTCCTTTTCTTCCCTCCCCCACTGGGGGAGAGGCCTTCTTCTTCTCCTCCTCGCCTTTGTGGGAGGAGTCTGCCTCGGAGTCATCATCCTATGACACCTGAAAACGGGAACTCTTCCGAGTGCCCGTGGCCTTCTTCTTGGCCTTCTTCTCCGGCACCACATGGGGTGCTGGAGCCAGCAGCCCCGTTAAGCGGGCGTCCGCTGGGTCCTCTAGCAATGGGGCCGGACAGATAGTCTGTTCAGCCTTCTTCAGCCAGTCCTGTCAAGGGAGAGGGAGTTTAGATCCTGCATAGAGTCAAACTATGGAAAACAAGTGTCCCGTAAAGGGCAAAATCGCTTACCTCGCTCGCCGGACGCTGCGAGCTGAATCCGCGATCTTCGGTAGCGGATGCGGGGGCCTCGGCACCTTTAAACAGCACACTCCAGACATCTTCGTACATAGTGTCGAAGAGCCTGCTCAAAGTCTGGTGCTACACCGAATCGAACTCCCACATATTGAAGCCCTGTCATTGGCATGGGAGAATCCGGCGGATAAGCATGACCTGGACTACGTTGACAAGCTTGAGCTTCTTGTTCACTAGCTTTTTGATGCAGGCTTGGAGTCCGGTCAGCTCCTCCGAATCACCCCATGTCTGGCCGCTCTCTTTCTAAGAGGTGAGCCGCATGGGGATGCCAGATCTGAATTCGGGGGCCGCTGCCCATTCAGGGTCACGCGGCTCAGTGATATAGAACCACCCCGATTGCCACCCCTTAATGGTTTCCACGAAAGTGCCCTCAAGCCAAGTAACGTTGGGCATCTTGCCCACCATGGCGCCTCCGAACTCCGCTTGGCTGCCCTTTACCACCTTCAGCTTGATAGTGAAGGTCTTGAGTCACAAGCCGAAGTGGGGCTGGATGCAGAGGAAAGCCTCACACGCGACGAGAAACGCCGAGATATTGAGGATAAAATTTGGGGCCAGATCATGGAAATCCAGGCCGTAGTAGAACATGAGCCCCCGGACAAAGGGACGGAGTGGGAAGCCCATTCCGCGGAGGAAATGGGGAAGAAATAATACCCTCTCGTGGGGTCTGGGGGTGGGGATGAGCTCTCCCTCGTCGGGGAGCCGGTGCGCAATGTCGCTGGACAGATATCCGGCGCTGCGTAGCTTCTGGATGTGCCCCTCCGTAACGGAGGAGGCCATCCACTTGCCTCCCGCTCAGGACATAGTTGGAGAAGGTTGAGGTGAGATGTGCGGACTTGGGCGCTGGAGCTCGAGTTCGCGAAGATGGATAAGCCAAGGAGGAAGAAGGTGCAGGTAAAAGGGTTGGATCTTTATCCCCTTATATGGGCGGACGGAAACATGCGTCCCCACCGGCCTGATAAAACTCGCTTATCTCCCAAGCGCCGCAATCAATGGCGCGGTTGGGTTACCCACGTCCGTATTGATGGGAATCCCGGAATAAGAGGAACACAATCTCTGCTTCGACAAGACGTGCCAAGGAAACCAATTCGCTAAACACGTTGAGGTGGTATAATAAAAACAATTCCAGTAAAGGCTTGGTAGTGGTGTGACGTCACGCCACGAAATACGTCAGCAGATTGAACTTGTGGAAATATTATTCTCTCTACGGTGGTATGTGGAATTTATTTTGCAGAGCCGGACACTATCCTGGTGTTCACAATCTTCTATAAATTATTTGGAGAAGGAACCCGCCTTGCAATGCTGAAGACAACATACGTGCCGGACTCGTCATCATTGAAGCCTGGTTCAGGGGCCACTGAGGGAGTCCTGGACTAGGGGGTGTCCGGATAGCCGAACTATCATCATCGGCCGGACTCCAAGACTATGAAGATACAAGATTGAAGACTTCGTCCCGTGTTCGGATGGGACTTTCCTTGGCGTGGAAGACAAGCTTGGCGATACAGATATGTAGATCTCCTACCATTGTAACCGACTCCGTGTAACCCTAGCCCTCTCCGGTGTCTATATAAACTGGATGGCTTTAGTCCATAGGACAAACAACAATCATACCATAGGCTAGCTTCTAGGGTTTAGCCTCCTTGATCTCGTGGTAGATCTACTCTTGTAATACCCACATCATCAATATCAATCAAGCAGGACGTAGGGTTTTACCTCCATCAAGAGGGCCCGAACCTGGGTAAAACATCGTGTCCCTTGTCTCCTGTTACCATCCGCCTAGACGCACAGTTCGGGACCCCCTACCCGAGATCCGCCGGTTTTGACACCGACACCCATGATCGACGCCAACCAGCTGCCGTCCACGACCAGAGGAGGACCCTTGGGAAGGCTGGCCGCGCTCCAGGCAAGGTTGCGAAGGAAGGACGGTAGGGGCACGGGCTCAAGGGACCTTGCAGGCAGGCTCGCTTCTACGGCTGACCCCGCACTAGGGGCGGCGTGCATGCCTGGGGATCTCAAGGCCAGCAATGAACGCAAGGCCGGAGGAGGCCGCTTCTCAGGAGACTCAGCGGACTTGGCAGGAGGGATCCCGAAGAGCCACGGTCAGGAAGGGAAGCACCGATTGGTGCAATATCATGCATAATTTCTTCATATAAGAAAATAGGTATTGCACTAGCACTAGCACCCATATCACATAAGCCATGATAACAATGATCTCCTATTTTAATAGAAATAACAGGCATGCCTACAACAGGTCTATGTATCTTAGCATCGGGTTTAGCAATATTAGCAGCTTCCTCACAGAAGTAAATAACATGCCCATCAGTATTATCAGCCAAGAGATCTTTAACCATAGCAATACTATGTTCAACTTTAATTTGCTCAGGAGGTGTATATGTTCTAGTACTACTCTTACAAACAACAGTTGAAGCTTTAGCATGATCCTTTATCCTAACAGGGAAAGGTGGTTTCTCAACATAACTAGTAGGAACAATAGGATCATTATAAGTGATAATGTTTTCTTCAAATGTAACAGGTGCAACTACTTTTACTTCAATGGGAGGATTATATTTAAACCACTTCTCCTTAGGGAGATCAATGCGAGTAGCAAAAGATTCATAGAAAGAAGCTACTATCTTAGACTCAAGTCCATATTTAGTGCTAAATCCACGAAAAGCATCGGTATCCATAAAAGACTTAACACAATCAAACTTAGGTGTCGTACCTGACTCCTTACCATCGTCGGAACCCCAATCTTCAGAGTAGCATTTAATTCTTTCCAATAAGTCCCATTTGAATTCAATAGTCTTCAGCATATAAGAAACAACACAGGAAGTATCAAGCATGGTGCGATCATTGAGAGAAAGCCAAGCATAATTTTTTTGAATAATCATTTCTCTCGAGAGCTCATGATTGGGGCATGAAATATAACATTGACTTAAGCCTCCCCCAAGCATGAGCGATGCTCTCTCCTTCGCGAGGCCAAAAATTATATATATATAATTACGATCACGATGAACAAGATGCATAGGATAGAACTTCTGGTGAAATTCCAATTTCAATCGTTTATAGTCCCAAGATCCCGTATCATCACATAGCCTATACCATGTCAATGCATCTCCCTTCAAAGATAAAGGAAAGACATTCCTCTTAATAACATCATCGGGTATACCTGCAAGCTTAAATAATCCACAAACTTCATCCACATAGATAAGGTGTAAATTGGGATGCAATGTTCCATCTCCTACAAAGGGATTAGCTAGCAGTTTCTCTATCATACCCGAAGGAATCTCAAAGTAAACATTTTCAGTAGGTTCAGTAGGTTGAGGAGAAACTCTTTGCTCTACTGGTCGGGGCGAATATGCCCCAAACAAGCCCCTCAAAGGATTAGTTTCCATAGTAACAAGTGACAGTAAATTTCAGCACACTATATAAATTTTTCCTTACCAAGTTCCACTCACCAAAGGCGCTTCACTCCTCGGCAATGGTGCCAGAAAAGAGTCTTGATAACCCACAAGTATAGGGGATCTATCGTAGTCCTTTCGATAAGTAAGAGTGTCGAACCCAACAAGGAGCAGAAGGAAATGACAAGCGGTTTTGAGTAAGGTATTCTCCGCAAGCACTGAAATTGTAGGTAACAGATAGTTTTGTGATAAGATAATTTGTAATGGGTAACAAGTAATGAAAATAAATAAAGTGCACAAGGTGGCCCAATCCTTTTTGTAGCAAAGGACAAGCCTGGACAAATTCTTATAATGAGAAAAGCGCTCCCGAGGACACATGGGAATTATCGTCAAGCTAGTTTTCATCACGCTCATACGATTCACGTTCGTTACTTTGATAATTTGATATCTGGGTGGACCGGTGCTTGGGTGCTGCCCTTTCTTGGAAAAGCATCCCACTTATGATTAACCCCTATTGCATGCATCCGCAACTACAAAAGAATTATTAAGGTAAACCTAACCATAGCATGAAACTGGTGGATCCAAATCAACCCCTTACGAAGCAATGCATAAACTAGTGTTTAAGCTTCTGTCACTCTAGCAACCCATCATCTACTTATTACTTCCCAATGCCTTCCTCTAGGACCAAATAATGGTGAAGTGTCATGTAGTTGACGTTCACATAACACCACTAGAGGAGAGACAACATACATTTCATCAAAATATCAAACGATTACCAAATTCGCATGACTACTAATAGCAAGACTTCACCCAAGTCCTCAGGAACAAACGTAACTACTCACAAAGGATATTCATGTTCATGATCAGAGGGGTATTAATATGCATTAAGGATCTGAACATATGATCTTCCACCAAATAAACCAACTAGCATCAACTACAAGGAGTAATCAACACTACTAGCAACCCACAGGTACCAATTTGTGGTTTTGAGACAAGATTGGATACAAGAGATGAACTAGGGTTTGAGAGGAGATGGTGCTGGTGAAGATGTTGATGGAGATTGACCCCCTCCCGATGAGAGGATCGTTGGTGATGACGATGGTGATAATTTCCCCATCCCGGAGGGAATTTTCCCGGGTAGAACAGCTCCGCTGGAGCCCTAGATTGGTTCCGCCAAGCTTCCGCCTCGTGGTGGTGGAGTTTCGTCCCGTGAGCTTGCTTATGATTTTTTCCAGGGCAGAAGACTTCATATAGCAGAAGATGGGCACTAGAGGGCCACCAGGGGGCCCATGAGGCAGGGGGCATGCCTAGTAGGGGTGGGCGCGCCCCCACCCTCGTGGCCAGGGTGTGGGCCCCCTTTGGTACTTCTTTCGCTCAATAATTCTTATTAATTCCAAAAATGACTTTCATGGAGTTTCAGGACTTTTGGAGCTGTGCAGAATATGTTTCCAATATTTGCTCCTTTTCCAGCCCAGAATCCCAGCTGCCGGCATTCTCCCTCTTCATGGTAAACCTTGTAAAATAAGAGAAAATAGCCATAAGTATTGTGACATAATGTGTAATAGCAGACCATAATGCAATAAATATCGATATAAAGGCATGATGCAAAATGGACGTATCAGGCACCACCACTGCAGCCCGAAGGCTCCTTCCTCTTACGGAGCGTGGCGAAGTCCACACGGAACCGGCCAAGGGGTTGGACGTGGAGGCCAGCGCGACGCGTGGCTGGAGAGGCACCCAGGTGGTTGACCTCAGAAGCGCCAAGCTGGGAAGAGCAATCAGGCTCCGCCTCATGCTGTCTTGCTGAGGTCTCAGGAGCACTAGCCTCGGGAGCCACAGACTACATCTCCCCCTCAACGACCACCCCAGGGCGAGCCTCACGAGTTCCGGAGGATGGCGCCTCGGGAACCTCAAGCGGCTTCGGCACCTCGACACCCGTGCCTCTGGCCTCAAGCGATGCTTTCCTCCCCGCGTCCACTCTTGGGGCAAGCTCGGTGCTGGCGACAAGGAGGGGAGCCACAACAACAGGATTCTCACGAGGCCCCACAAGGCCAACCGGGCGCAACCCCCATTCGTTGAAGGAAGGAATCTTTCCCGCGAACTCAACCCTGTTCGAGCAGAGATACAAGAGACAACCCCCTTGCGGCATATTGCCTGGCGAGGGGTTGCCAGTCAAGACTTCAAGCACCGTCCTCCGCGCTTCGGGCAAGAGCGCTGACTCGTGAAGCCTCATGTGATTGTGGACACCGGTCAGGGCCCACATCGGCCGAGAATGGCTCTGGAGAGGGGCAATGTGACGCCGGAGGAACTGCTTCACCACCTGGGGCGCAGTCATGCCAAGGTCTCTCAACCTCTTCAACCGGAGCCAAACGAAGGGAAGGCGAGAGCTCACGAGCCTCTCGTGGCTCCAGCCGGAGTTGGGGATGGCGGGCGACGACGGAGGCAAGAGCAGGGGGCTGAGCACTTCGACATCCACGTACACCCACCCTGTCCGGAACCTGCTCTTGGATGGCGGGAGACCAAAATCAATCCCCGAGGCGGCCGTCTCTGCCACAGCCTGGAAGCTTAGGCACCCTGAGCACTACGAGGGGTCGGTCAGATGGAGCGAGAAGAAATGGCGCAAGACGGCTACGGAAGGAGCAATGCCCACCATAGCCTCGCAAACAAAGGCAAAGACGGCGAGAAGGGCAATGGATTGGGGATCTAGTAATGGGAAAGCACTGCGTTGAAGAAGGCGGAGAAAGGGGGAACCAAGCCAGCCCACAGGGCGTCAATGAAGAACCGAACCTCAGTGGCTATCCTATCAATGGAGACACAGGATGTAGGCCAAGCCACCGTCCCTCCACAGTCGTTGAAGCTGGAAGCGAGCATAGGATAGACCTTGCCCATGGCCTCGAGGTTGAGCACCCGCAATCGGCCGACGGCGGGCTCGATTGTCGGGGGCAGGTTGGCTAAGGACAGAGGCTTCTTCCCTTTCTCCGTGCTAGTCGGCTCCATGGCAATGGAGAGGGTAGAGCTCGAGTCATATTGGGAGCAAAAGCAGGGGCTCGAGGAAGAAGGGAGAATAGGAAGCACGTCGCCTGCGTGGAGGAAATAATTGTGTAGGGCGCCATGGCCGCCTAGCCGGGCAGATATTCAGGCAGCGTGGGGAAGCGGAGATGCCCATGTCCAATCAGTCACCATGCGTCGACCAAGGACGCCGGCTGTTGGGGCCCGCGGTGCTCCCCACTTGCCCTTTGGCTTCGCCTCTAAGCCAAGTCCGAGCACGCCTTGGACCCTGGGGCTACTGTCGCCGTTTTGGGAACGGGGGTCCCCAGACTTGCCTACCTGCGGCCCACGGCGTGGCTCCACCAGTGGCCCAGTACGGCCTGTCTTCATCAACCAACACTCAAGACCCTCGTGAGGGGCCAAGCCTCGCGGGGCGGACAACGCAAGGCCTCCTCAGGAGCGGCCTCACCAGGCAGGCTCGCGAGGGGGCAGAGAGATCAAGGCAAGGGGTACCTCGTGAGGTACCCGTGACGCAAGCCATGACAACCAAGGCCAGGCGGGCGCCAGCGCATGTAGTGTCCTTGTTTCCCCTTTGGTGCTAAGGGGGCAAGCGCAGGCGCGGAGTACCGAGGCATTAGACAAAGGTTTCCATATCGGTTCAACAAGACCAAGACCAGCAGGATGACATGATGGAGGTCATCGTGGAGCCCAATACGGCGTCACCACCAGCGCCTTTGACAGTCTAAGACCACCTTTGGTCAGGATAGCTTGTACTAGCTGTCCCTTTTCAAATTGGCCGTTGTTGGATCCCTTCCCGCTCAATATTTGGGAAGAGGACCAGGGACTTCATAAATAGGGCTAGCCACCACAGTAGAAAAGGACGAATTGAGTTCATCCTCACACCATACCAGCTCAAGACCTCTCCTCAGGAGGCTGTTCTTCCCTAGTAATGTTCATCATCAGCCCAAGAGGCAATCCACCCCCACCACACAAGAGGAGGATATTACACCACAACGGTGGCCCGAACCTGTATAAACCTTGTGTCTCTTATGTTGTGAGTTCATCATGCTAAGCTTAGAGATCGCGGCGAGGCTGAGAGAAAGATTCGGTAGGGGGAAATCTTCGAGCGCACCCAGTGTTCGAACCTCAAGGGTTTTGCCGTAACCCGAAATCCGATAGTGGAGGAGGACGGGCGACCGTGGCATGCCTCCCCTCATCGCAGGGGCTGCCCTGTGACCGGTGGCCCCCGCCACGAGAAGAAGCACCACCACGGACGCCAAGGGAGACGCCGGCTCCCAGAGAAGTGCTCCTACGCCCCCTGGAGGCTGCCGCTGGGGTCGCAGCATGCTTTCGGGGACGGCCGCGACCCCTCTTGGGCGGTGGCAAAGCTGGTCCCTCCTTAGGAGCCTTTCCCTTCTCAGTGGTCGTGAACCTCCTCACCGGCACCATGAGCTTCACAACTACGGCAAGGTGGAGAAGAAGAAGGAACGGTTAGCAAGAAGATGAGGATAGAGATGAGCGAGGAAGGCTCTGCCCCTCCCCCCCTCATTTATAGCCGGACGGAGGCCAACCGCCGGCCTCCATGATCCCGCGCAATGATGTTTTCTCTACATGCAGCATCGACTCATCAAGTCGGGTAGTTGCCGAGGTAGCATGGGGAAGCGGAGAAGCCCACATCCCATCAATCGCCACGCATCGCCCAACGCCGCAGGTGGTTAGGGCCCGCGGAACTCCGCACTTGCCCTTTGGCTTTGCCTAGCAGCCAAGTCCGAGCGCGCCTTGGGCCCGGGGGCTACTGTCAATGTTCTGGATACCGGGGTACCCAGACTTGCCTGCCAATGGCCCGTGGCGTGGCTCCACCAACGGCCTAGTACGACCCAGTTTGGACATCGACAACCCAAGACCCTCGCGAGGGGCCAAGCCTCACGAGGCGGACGACACCAAGACCTCCAAGGGGATCAACCTCCTCAGGCTGGATCCTGAGGAGCGGAGATTTCTATATAAGGCTCACCTCGTGAGGTTCGGGTGACGTGATCCATGACGATTGGGGCCAAGCGGGCGCTAGCGGGCGTAGTGTACCAGTTTATTCTTTAGTGCAAAGGAGGCAAGCAGCAGGCGCGAAGTCCCAAGGAAGCATCCAAAGGTTTCCCTTCCCGTTCAACAAGACCAAGACTGCCAGGACGGAGGTCATCGCCGATCCTAGTGCAGCATCACAACCAGAGGTTTTTGCAGGCGAAGACCACTTTAGTCAGGATAGGATGTACTTGTTGTCTCCCTTCAAATTTGGCCGTCATGGGATCTGTTCCCGCCTCTATTTGGGAAGAGGACCAAGGCCAAGGACCCCGATCGAGCCAGTTGGGAGTGGATGAACAGGACCCCGTGGAGGGCTGGTTGAACAGTAGCTGGTGGAGGGCTGGATGAACAGTAGCCCGTGGAGGGGTGGTTGGACAGTAGCCTGTGGAGGTTAGATGAACAGTAGCTGGTGGAGGCAGGATGGAGACGGCGTGGATGAACAGTCGTGGGTGGAGGCTGGAGGAGGTCGACGGTGGATGAACAGTAGCCTGTGGAGGCTGGAGCGAGGCAGTAGATGGTGGATGAGCGGTAGCTGTGGAGTCCTGTTTTGCGGTACTCCACACCCCTCCCAATGAACAGGACCCCCATTTTGACCGTAGGAGGTTGAAGTGAAGTCTGTTTCCTCCATTTTGCGGTATGCCACACACCTCCCAATCAACAGCACCCTGTTTCAACCATAGGAGCTCGAACACAAGTCTGCTTCCTCCGTTTTTCGGTATGCCAGACCCTTCCCTATGAACAGGACCCCGTTTCGACCATACATGGTCGAACACAAGGTCGTTTTGCTCCGTTTTGCGGTACGCGAGGCCCCGTTCCGGCTGTTCCATTCAAGCTAGTTGGCCCCCATTGAACACGACCCATTCTGACCTAGTCTGTTGCCTCTCGGTGAATAGGATGCGTTCTGACCCAGTCACTTGGCTCCCGGCGAACACGACGATGTTTCCTCCGTTCCGACCCAGCCGGTTGGCTGCCGATGAACATGACACTGTTGCTGCCTTGCACCGCCTCTCCATGTACACGAGCCCTAGCCGTAAGTATGCGCGAGTAGGCGTTCGAGACCCCGTCCGTATGTATGTACATAGCTGTATTTACTATTGCAGCATGGTCGTACGTACGTGTACATGATATAGACGGGACTATGTGACATGCTACGTCGGCGCCTCTACTTCAACATGTGCCTCTCCTTACTCGGCCACGGTACATCACTGCGGAGAGACTGATTGACCGCTACGTACGCACACGCTTGCGGCCGGACAGATAACGCTACCTTCGCTTCAACCTGGTGGTTCCCAGATGTCAGGGGGTAAGAAGGCAGTTCCTTCAGTGCGAAGATAAAGCCGATGGGTCCCACCTGTCAGGGGGGACATTTTTTCGCGGAATCCAAAGGCCCTTCCAGTAGGTCTGAGGTGTCACTTGGAGGAATCATTATTTTGCGTGTATATAAGGAGGCTCTTCCTTGCGTGCGACCATGGACCCAGCTATCAGCCTCTCCACTTACAGTCCTCTTCTGATGGCTGTCGTTCGTTGACCGCATTGACGGTGCCTTACTGCCCAAGAGCACCAAGGTGGTGGATGACGGCGCGACTTGGGAAGGGAACGACTCGGAGCCGGGGAATACACAAAAGTGGATGCCCACGGGGAGGGGAGTATGAGGGTTGACTGCTTCGACTGCAGTTTGAGGCTGTCGTCTCCAGAGAATAACAGGGGGTGTGTGTGAGTAGAGGGAAGGCCTGGCTAGCAGTGGGAGTAGGCTTGGGCGATGAGGCTTGTGTGGCAGCACAACTGGACACGGGAGCAGGAGCTGGCGGCACGGTCGACACTGGTTTGAGTGGCAGGAGTAGGCGGCGCGGTCGACGCTGGTTTGAGCGGTAGGAGCAAGAAGACCAGAGGTTGAAGAAGCACGACGACCGTTGGATGGACATCATACGGTCACCGCAGCTAGAATCGTTTATATTGACTAAGTTGACAAAGCCCTGCGTCTGCGTCAACTTAGTTGGCAAACAAGTCAGCCTCCAAATATGGTGGGACCGACCTAGCAGCGGGGCTATTCATTATTTTTGTGCGTAATAGCTGGTGGATCCGAGGTGTCAGCGAGGGGAATGTTTTTTTTGCAAAATACAGTGGCCCTTCTGGTGGGTCCCAGCTGTCAGGAGGAGGAATCATTATTTTGCGCATAATAAGGAGGCACTTCCTACACACACAAAAGGAGGCACGTCCTTGCGTGCGGCTGTGGACCCAGCTGCCAGTCTCTCCACGTACAGTCCTCTTCCGATGGATGTCGTTCGTTGACCACGCCGTGCCGAGAGCACCAAGGTGGTGGACGACGGCGAGGCCAAGTAAGGGAACGACCCGGAGCTGAGGAAGACTTGGCAGTTGTTTCCCACGCGGAGTGGGTATGATGGTTTACTTGTTCGGCCGTAGTGGATGGCTGCCGTCGCTAGAGAATAACAGGAGGTGTGGGTGAGTAGAGGGATAGCTAGGCCAGGGATGCGAGTATGGTGGGGTCGTGAGGCCTTCCCGGCAGCACAGCCGGCCACGCGAGGAGTGAGCAGGCGGTTCCGTCGGTGTTGATTTGGGCGGCTGGAGCAGCAAGTTTAGAGACTGAAGAAGCACGATTTCTCTTAGATTGACATCTAATGGTCTGATGCTGGTAGATTTGATGGTTGACTAAGTTTCTTTTTTTGAGAAACCTTGTGTACGCATGAACTTAGTAGGCCCACAAGTCAGCCTCCAAATCTATGGCAGACAACATAGAGCCCATTTGCTATTTTTTATAATAATTTGCAGCCCATTTGCTAATTCTTAAGGAATTTATCGCAACCCATATTTCTGCCCAGGACCACTGTCAAAAAGTTCAACCTTATTTTGCATATTTTGGTGGAGTCCAAACTATTATAATCCAGAAATGGGAAACATTTATTTTTTAAGAACATATTGATTTGCCAAAAAATATTGTTTTCTTTTTGTAAGCTAATTAGACGTGGGACAATTGAGTTAGATTAAGGGAAAACCAGTGGTAAAAAGTTAGCACTGGGAGGGAAAACAAAAAAAATAAGGATGTAAAGATGAAAGGGAACTTTATGTATTTTCCTTATAATAATACGTGTATATGAACTAGTAAAACTATAGGTAGAGATTAGAAAATGGAAGTAGGACATGGTGTTTCAAGAGGAAAATAGAACTGGGCTGTGTGTTTGATTGAGTAAAAAACCTACCTACGGATGTTCTAAGACAAAATATAACTAAGGCTGGCGGGCTAGAGATCAGAAGATACCTGCTGGATCTTTATGCCCCGTTGTCGTCATGGGCTGGGCCTATCTGAAACAAAACCAAAGCCTTGATAGTCTACAGCCTAGTTGAAACTTGCTCGACCTGAAAAAACAATATACTTGCTGGATCCCAGTTATCAGTATGTACTTGCAGAATTCTCTCATTTATTGACTACGTTGAAGACTTCATGGCTTGACCATCTCAGACGTCAGCATTATTTTTCCATTGTGATAATAAGTGCATGCACTTGCTTGCGTACGACCATGGACCTGCTGGTTTCGTATGGTTAGGCTCTGTATGGACAGCCGTCTTGTGGCTCCACGGACGAATTTCATGCAAATCGGATGGTTTCCAGTGAAAGTAGACTCAATTCATTGCATTTTACATATTTATTTTCATTGTGGAATATTTTACAAATTTTAACTAATAATAACGCACTAGGCCTTTTTTAGTCCATGGGAGGCGCTTCATGATCGAGGTCGTGACAATTAACTATCTTTTAACAATTTGTAGTTGGGCTTGGCATGCCAGAGCCCAGTCTTGACATGCCGTGTCCAACTATCAGCCTGTGAAACCGGATGGATCCCCTGCGTACTTCGAAGATGTAAAAAATTTGGAGAACTGGGAATTCGAACGGCAGGTGCTTATGCTACCCATCAAATAAAAATCAGGTGCCTGACAATTCATTTTGAAACAAATGATTCATCTTTATATCCACGTCGACCCTCGACATGATGGTTGGAAGCAAATGCCAAGTTCATACCAAAAGATCCTTAACAACAATATCAACTTGCAGATGACCAGGTAGTACAAGTACCCATACCAAACTAACTTATAATCTTTTTAGTCCTGGCCATAGTGTTCGTCTAGTAGAAAATCTTACAGAGGGCCATCTCCCACTCCTTCTATTTCTGTAGGTCCCCGTGGTGGTACTGGTGCATCATCCAGTTGGTTCTCTGCTGGTCAAAGTTCTTATTGGTGTGCAGCACTAGAACCTTTTTGTTGCGCGTCTTCCGGCCGTTGACCATCACCAACAAGGTATTGCCGGTCTTGTGCCACATCGTGTGCACGCTGCACTCTGACTGTATCTTGCGACGCGTCCGTGTGCCCCTTTTGAATGCCCTGGAGTTGTGCTGGAAGAAATGCCTTGTTAGGCCACTTAGTGTGATACCTGCAGTATTGTCGAATACAGTTTTTAGTGTACGTAGTTGGCATTTTCATAACATTTTTGGCATGTTGCAGTCACTTGGTTTCACTTTTTATTAACTGTCAAATATGTTTGTGCAAGTAGACGGCCGATCAATGTCTCACCTAGAAGTTTCTCAGGATGGGTGTAGCATATGTCGTGCTCGCTGTCGATGGTTGGTATGAACAAATCGATGAGAGGGTGAGATCTATCACTGTCAACACTCACTTTGGCCTCAAGTTGCTCGATCAGCTCCTGATCCATGGGATCGAACTTGACGCCAGCCGGCAGCATCATCCAATCCTTCTTGGACTTGCATCGGCAATGTATGATCAATTGACTGTTTTAAGTAAATGATGAAAGATTTTGATAGATAAGTGGTACTCCAAATCTGAAGTCCACAATACCCGAACAAACTGGGGTCTCAACTTCATTGCCACATGTAGACTCTAAAGATTTGAAAACCCCATAAAGTTCGAAATCATAATACAGGGCGACGGGACGAATACTCAGAGGAGCGGCCTCGCTGTTTCCTTCCTTCATCCGGCTAGCTTGAAGAGCATCCTTGTTGAGATCGATCTTTTTCAGCGTCTCCCTTTTGACTACTTGCAATGAAGTATAGCAACTCCAGTCCCGCATCTCTCATCGTACCAAATGGATCGGAACAAGGCGGCGGCTGGGAGGTGGCGAGACCGGGTGAGAATGGGAGAGTGATTTTGTTGAGAATTAGAGAGTGATGCTGTAGTACGAGAGGGGTGAGCCGAACACGCCGCCGGGACTCTTGCGTCACCTCACGCGCAGCGTGTTGTCACGTCAATTCAATGTGAGGACATGATGAATAATTTGACCAATGTATACTAGTCCTACTAATGTACTACTTACTAGTCGTATTTAGTGTCACATTTCAACCATATGTTTAACTAACAAAATGTCAATGCATGTGACCGAAAATTATACCATTGGAAACTATGTTCCAAATACGAATCAAACAATATAATTTCTCATGACATGCATTAACATTTAGTTAGTTAAATTTATGGTCAAAATTTGACATAAATTATGAAGGGGAACAATAAACCAAAGGGAGATAGTAGTACGAGTAGCGCAATATACGGTATAGAGGACTAGTACAAATTTAGAAATGGAATAAGAAGTTACAAGGCTGTGCGACAGACTTTGTAGGCTACATGAGTAATACAAAATATAATTCCCATTGGACAACACTTTCACCAACAAGTATGCACTTAAAGCCTAATTGACACACACACATATATATATATATATATATATATATATATATATATATATAGTAGCACTCTTTTGATTCCGGGATCAAAATAGTTATTTGGATCACAGCGGCCCTATATAGGCCCGATTAGGTGTTTCTGAAGTCGAAGGTAGTAAAAAGACACCCAACCCGATTCCATCCCCCGCAATCTCCTGCCCTGCCCCAGATCGCCCTCACCCGCGCTACCCCCCGCCCCCCTCTCGCCGCCAGCGACGGCCACCGTCCCCACGCCCCA